>NC_079901.1:4841411-4948911 GCF_024868665.1 Triplophysa rosa
TGTCACGGTCCCACCGTCTTGTTTATGAAATTCTAGTCGTGTGGTGGGATCGGGGCAGAGTCCTTAGGTTATGTGTGGAGAGAAACATATTGTTGTCCGTTTGACAATAATATACGTTCTCTCCAGTGTCTTGTCATTGGCCCCATTCCTCTCGTTTCCTTGTCATCTTCCCCTGAGTGTTTAATTACCCACACCTGCCCCGTGTCATTATCCCTTGTTTGTCTTACCTATATATACCCTCATGTTTCTTTGTCCTGTGTTCGGTCATTGTGTTTGGTGCGTGTGCTATGTGCTGTCTTGTTCTCGTCCAGCGTTAGTATTATTGCCTGTTCCTGTTGTATTGTGAGTCTAGTCAAGTAAGTCTTTTAGTGTTTAGTTATAGTTTGTCAAGTGTTTCTCAGTTTAGTCCAGTTTTAGTCAGTCTATGTTCTGTTTGAGTTGTTTCTTGTTTTCTTGATTTACCCCATCGTGGGTCTTTGTTTTGTGTTTATTTTCTGTTAAATAAAGCTTTCTGTTAACCCCTTCATCCCCGCTGCCTGCAACTGGGTTCTTTCACCACGGTCTTGACAGATTCTTTTTGATTAACTTGAAGTTTTGACTAAAACTCAAAAAATATGATTTTCTCCTTGTTCTATTTACTTAATTTAAACATGTTAATTCAACACAATTGGTCGAGAATAATTTCCAATTCCCAGCACGCTTTGCGTCAGATTGCATTAGGAGAATACATTTGAAAGAATATGAATATTTGATGTGTTTTTCAGTAAAGTTAAAGACTTGTTAGTGTTTAATGTTCACTTATCTTAGATATTTAGAAGAGTTGGACATATTTTTCAGTTTTGTGGTTACCATTGTTCAGAAGAGTGGTACATGTGCTTAGGCTGTGGGAGGTTAAAGCAAGGCTATGATGTGAATTGCAACATTCAATGAGCATTAACTGTACTAATAATTAACCAGTACTAAGATGTCTCTCATCTTACTTGCTCATTGTATTTTGATTTACATACATTAAGTCTGTATTGAACTCATGTATGACAACAAAAAAGTACCAATAAGACTAATAAATGTTGAGTTTAGTTAACATAAAATTACAGGCAACATTTTGTCATTTCAACTTAATTAATTTAAGTAAATTTGAATCAGAAAAGTTATTTTAGTAATTTAAACGTTATTTTTTTAATAAAGTTTAGTTAAGCTTACTTAATTGAATCAAGGCAACGAGTTTGCACAATTGCATTAAGTAAAGTGAACAAATTAGTTTTTACAGTGTATGGAAGAATGAACAAAGACAAGGAACAATTTATTGCTCAGAGATTACTCTTTTGTAGCTCTGGAGATTTGAGTCCTAAATTGTGTTTTATTAAAGTGTCAAATTAGGTGCATTTTGTTAAGTGTCAATTTAAAATGAAGATTGAATAGATAAAATAATTGGCAAATCTGAACTCACTTTGTGACGTTGTTGAGATCTCTTCTGAAACTCTAATGGAGGAATTTGGGACATTTCTTGGTCTTTTTTCTCGGTAGAAATATCTAAGACTTCAGCAAATCACCACTAACATGATGGTGGTTCAGAAGTTTTTGAGGCTTGAGTTGAGAAAACACAATATTTTTATCAATTCGCTCTAAAGAGAGTGAGACCCTCCAAACTGTTGCATTGACTCCCCACTGTGAGTCAAGTGGGAAGTTTTGATCGTTTAGCATTTGTGTTCGTTCAAACTGCAAGAGAAAGAACCTAGTCCTCTCTCTCTCTCCCTGTCTCACTCTCTCTCTCCCTGTCTCACTCTCTCTCTCCCTGTCTCACTCTCTCTCTCCCTGTCTCACTCTCTCTCTCCCTGTCTCCCTCCCTCTCTCTCTTTCTCTCTCTCTCTCTCTCTCTCTCTCTCTCTCTCTCAATTTAGAGAGGATGTTGTTGAGAATCCATAGAAAAGGGTGTAAAGACCTCCATTGGGGAAAATTATTTTTTGGCCATATGTGGAGGACACTAGAAATCATCTCCAGCAATTTCAGTAATGGCTTTTGAGACAGCTGCTTGCATTGTTGTTTAATGATGACAAATGACAGCTTGAAAAGACAGTGCAGTTGAAGAGGCAGAAGATAGAGTGAAACGACGATACGAACGACTTGCATAAATTGCCTGTTGAGTATTTTCCAGGGTGATTGTGGGTAATTGGCTTTTATTGGACTTGTTAGCTCTGGATATCTTTCCATCATTATCCCACTCATGGCAATAAGAGTCTCCACTTCCTCATCATGAACAAACACCTTCTATGGATCTTGAAGATTTGTCAGGTGAATCTAAAGCGTTGTGCCGTAAAGGCCTGAACTGGCCCTAAGATACTTTTTCTAAGTCAAGCGTGGAGAGACAGCCTTCATATGGTTCATTTACGATCATCTTGGCTGAAGGGAACACACTTTAAGGGCCTATTTTTCTGAAAGGATAGATGTGGATCGTGCATATAACAGTGGCTGACATTTTCGAAACCATGACATTTCAATACAGCATTATGGGTTGAGTGCAACCGCTTCCCTCAATATAACTCTATAAGGTTAATTGCCATAACTTAAACCTTTAGGTAAGGAGAGATGACATTATTTTATGTTGGTGTAGGTTTCTCAAAGTTCAACAGAGTCATAAAGTCTTGATTAATTGGAGCAAAGACAGCAAAGCCCAAACATTTGGCAATACTCCCTATAAATATACTGCACAGAGACATTAATTTAACAAGATTGTGCTTGGAGTTGTTTTGGAGGGGCTGGTTTGATGTGTGCACTTGGTACAGTTTGTAATTAGCTGAAAAATCTGGTTATGGGACGTGTATTTATTTGAGTGAAGGTTTCTGGGTTGGCTCTAGTCATTTTATGCTATCTACAAAAGTATCCCCCCAATATATGCGGAATTGGCAATAATCATGATATTATTAATATATGTGATTATTCATATTGTGCTAATACAACACATATGATGATATTGTAAATAATTCTGCACTAGTACCTGTGACTTCAACATAGAAAGTGGTGGTTTTGCACACTTTTATAACATGTTTCCCTTACAACCCACAATGGTTATAAACTCTCTTTTTGCCTTTTCATACTAATTTGAGTACCACCGGAAGTGCTCGTAGAAGCTGTGTATAGATTTTTTCCGGGACCAGTGGCTGGTAAACATACGTGATTATTTCACCACACGGTGTCATTCAGTCCTCTAAATTAGTGATCGCAATGCTGCAGTGTGATGAATAAGATCAGAATGAGCATTTCTTTATTTGTATTAAATATTGTTGTTTGTGATTTTTCATATTTTTCATTTTACTGCATGTAATTCACAAATACGCCTAAATTCATTAATATTCAATGTAGTCGAGCTGTCATTGCGTTACTCTTTTAAGATTATTAGTTTAATATCATTACATTTCTTCTATGCGGTCCCATGCAGTCAGATATTTTAAGGGCTGGATTTACAATGCACAATGTTCATACAAAAAATAACCATGACTTTACTACACTTTCACTATAATAAAAACATTGATGTTTAATTTTCATAAAGATCACTTATCAGTCATATTCGTTTAAAATGTAAAATCAACAGGTATGAAATATGTCCAGCAGACTCTGAAGCGAAATAAATGTATTTATTAATCAGAATGTGTATTTGGATGGGAAATGTATTTAAAGGAACGTTTCAGCAAGTTGGAGAGATGAACATCCTCAGTTTCAAAACGCATACTGCACACAAACATACTCAAATGTTATTTTAAAAGAATGCACTTCATCTCACCATATCGGTCTCACCTATTGCCTTCCTCGAATACTTTGTGTCGGTAAATTGTAAAAACTAAGGTAAGAAGGTTGATGTTTAGCGTTAAAGAAACCAGGTGCAGTAGCATTGTTGGTAAGGGGATTCAGCCATTAGTTTTAACTGCTTTGCTTACCGGATATAGGAACTGTGATAAAGGTCCTTTACTCATCTGGAATTAAAATAGCCTGGCTAGCAGACCCTTAGCAATGCAACAATCTAGCAATGCCCTATTAACCAGCCAGGGCGACTTCACAGCAAAGCACCTTGGCCATATCATGACACCAGTACGTAACTGCGGTCTTTTGACTTGTGGCAGTGTACCAAGCCCATGTGAGGGGCCTGAATCATATCTCTGCACCAGATTTTCATATAAATATCATAAAAATGTAAAATCTTTTGGCCCATGGCAGTTGTCATGGACTCATTTTTGCAGTTTAGTTCTGTTGGGTCAGAAATGAAACACTTTTCCAATATGGTCAAACAAAGGAAGCAAAATATTTCGGTGTTTAAAGTGAAGAGGATGTCATCTATGAAATGGCAACCTTTTATCGCAGCAGCCACAACACACGAGTCATAGACAAAATCAATAGATGTAAATGGAGAAAACATGTCCCTGCTTTGCGCGGCTGAACTCGGATGGGGCAGAGCTAACGGCTGGAGTCCCTCAGGTTTTAGGTGTGACTCTGTATTTAGAAGGCAGATGCTTTGTGGTTAATCTTTAATATTTAACAAAGCTCGGCCCAGCTGAGCTAAGAAACTGGTGACAAGAAGCTGGCCCTTGAGCTCCAGCCTGTTGAACATGTTGTTATAACAGGTCTATACGAGGTTTTTGCCAATCAATGAGCAATGTTCAAAACTCAGCACTCACATGCTAGCTGCAGTCTCGCTGGCCAGGTCTACAGCAGTAGATCTTTGACTGGAGGCCTGTCGTTCACCTCAACAGAAAATCCATATGTTTCGGATGTGATTTTAAACCAATCTATTATTAATGGACCCCCTCTTCTTGGAACTCACGACTGTTTCTGGTAGCGGAATCCTGTGTTTTGGTAAGTGCTGAAGTTTCCTGTAAGTGCGCCTATGTTTGTGTGTGTGTTTACGTCCCAACGGATGTGTTCAATTAGGCCGTAATGGCTGAGGGGGTGGAGGGTCACACCAAACAGGCCCATGGGTCTGTTGACAACAAAGGAGGAGGAATGGGGGGAAAGGCGTGCATCCTCATTTGAATGCTGGGATAGCGTATCCAGGGTATTTGACCCCTGCAGTAGTGTTAATGGATATTGTCACAACTTAGCCCCCCCAACTGGTGCTTTACAGAGCAAGTGCTTACTGGAACTGCTTGTTTTGCTTTCTCCGGTGTGACCTTTGAGAGCAGACATTCACCCCACAGTAACCGTGATGCTACGTGCTAAATGGAAACTATGTTTAGAAACAATGCTCGACTACATGTCTTCTAATACCAGTCGAATTCCAGGGAGAGAGGAGGGTATGTCAGCCACACAGTTTTCTAAGATTGTTCTGCCATTTAGATACTACTCCAAAGTAATCCATTAAGCAATAAAACACGGAAGGCGGTGCATTACAGAGATCTTACCTTGGTTGGGGGGGGGGAGTATTACAACAATAGGAACACCATCTCGTACTTATTGGTTCTGGCCCACCCAGTGAATTTAATCCACATCTATTTTTATGGTATATGAATATGAACGTTTTTTTCTTTGCAGTATTTGAAGTCTGTTTCTCCAGTTTTAATTTTCTGCAAATAAATGGAAATAGAAACAATATTTTTATTTGAAATTTAGGAGAAATATAGTTAGTAGTTCACAGAATTAAACAAAAATGATCATTTTACCTAAACACATACTATATATAAATAGTAAATTCAGAAAAACAGTTTTTGAATTTTGAAATGGTCTCTTATTTATTTCTGCTTCTGTAATATATACATACTTACGGACGCACGCACGTATGTATGTATATATATAATGTTAATATACGGTGTATATACTGTATATAATATTTTTGTAAAGCATATTGATTTTAGAAAATCGTGGCAACAGCAACATTGTTTAACACCAATTGTTTAACAAATAATTTGACTTAATGAACACAATTATGGACACAATTTTGTATTAAGACCTATTAAAGCCAGTCGATAATCGCTCCATATACTGTATGTAGAACGGTATGTTAGGTGTCATCCATAATATAGACTTAAAGCGCTAGTTCACCCAAAAATCTAAATTCTGTCATCATTTAATCACCCTCAAATTGTTCCAGACTTGTATAAGTTCCTTAGTTCTGTTAAACACAAAAGAAAATATTTTGAAGAATGTGCACCAAACACGTGTGTGTTAAACAGAACAATTAAATTATGCAGGTTTGGAACAACTTGAGGGTGAGTAAACAATGACAGAATTCAAATTTGGGGGTAAACTATCCTTTTAATACAGCATAATAATACATGTAAAGATACTTTATTGCAAGCAACATAGACAGCATACTGTAAATGCTTAATATTTGTCATTAAGTCTGTTATAACATTAGGTGCTATTAATTAACTTAAAAAGAGAAATCGTTGATATGTGTTAAGAAAAACCTTTATCTTGAATAAATATACATGTCTGAGTTTGAAATTGTTTTTAAATGAAAATCATTATAAGCTAAGCTAAATATAATAAATACACATAACAGTAAATAAGCATGACAAACATTTGTTTTTGTTCTCTTTATTATAAAAAAATCAATAAAATTAAAAATGAGACAACACATTTTCTTCCTGTAATATAGATAGTTATGGATGGATAGCTATGAACTATATTAATATTTTTCTGTATTACAATACAATCCATTAAGCTAAACAGATGTTAGTACCAGTGTAATGTTTATGGTGAAAATGTACTGTAACTTATTTTCTATTTCTTTCCCATATCCCCCTCCTTCTTCCCACAATAAATGGATCAATACCGTCATATTGATAGTTAAGTTTTATTAAACATTGCTGTTTGTTTCTGATTTTAACACAGCAATGTTAAAGTATCCAAAAGGTTGAGATTTAGGCTGTTTGCTTGACCTGTAGGAACAGATGAGGAGAGGGATGAGGAAACCTTTTCGAAAACAATTATTGTTTAGTGCCACTTGTGAAAGAATATAGAACACGTCTATTTTCTTTACACTGCTGAGAAAGTTATTGGGTTCCCTGTCTAAGCAGCAATTGTTTTTGAGAGGTCTTAACAATGTTGAAGGCAATGCCGTTGTGTGTTAGGTGAACAAACCATAATTATGGAACATGAGAGATCAAATTTATCATCCTAAGTGAGGGCAAATCTGATAAAAGCAGAATGTTCCTCCTCTAAGATGCGTTACTTACTGGCTAGACACCCTGAATGAAATGATATCAGGCCCTTTGCCGTGTACCCTACAGCAAATGGGGGAATTGATTATATTTCTCAAAAGTGCTTCAAAACCCCTTGAATTTATGTTGCTGATTTGTTTCCTCGCTCAAAGTATGGAAAGATTAGGATATGGCTTTCTCCAGGTTGTAATTTGTTTGGAAATGACCAGAGTGCTGTTGTCAGTGGTGACAAAGGAAGGTCTGAGTTCTATGCTCGAGGTCGAATGATAACTATATTTTAATCTAGTTCAGCCTGAGATTAATAGCTGTTTTAAATGCAGTCCAATACACATCAGCATGCAGAAACCATTGAGAGTAAAGCAGCATTCTGGCTTCGGCTCTCCATCCGTTTGCAGTGGCGTTCATATCCCATCTGTCAGACGGGACAGTCAATGCAGGAGAAGAAAAGAGAGAGGGAGAGAGAAAGCAGAGACTCTGAACTGATAGATTACACTGTCTTAAAATGGAGTGCTTCTCAGCCTTGTAAATATGTGACAAATGACAGTGCGAGAGGTATTGATTCCAGGCTGTGCTGTGGAAGTGGAGACGGTGGCCGAGGCGACGTGTGAAGTTCAGCTGTGGATGGTGACATTGAAGGCTCAAACAGCAAACAGAACCGCTCGTTTCAGAAAGCCATAAAATGTTGAGTTACATCTACCTCCTAATGTAAGAAACTTTTACTTCTTTAGAAAATGTACCATCATGTACAAAAATGCCTGTTTTTACACCAAAACTCCATGTGGCCTTACATGTCAAATATTGCTTGGATTAAGCCACCAAAATGTAAATATGACAAACAAAATCACATTGAGCCTCTCATAAAACTGTGTATGTATCATTCTTAAAGTCAAAAGTGCATTTATTACTGTCTAGAAATAAATAATATGGCTACTAAATGTTCTCATTATGCCTGCATGCAGAGATGGACAGTATTTTAATTACATGTATTTGAAATATGTATTTAATTACTTTGGAGTATTTTGTCATTTGCATTTTCCTTAACAAAAAAAAGTCAAATGTAATTTGTAATTAAAAACTTTGAGAGACTGTATTTTGTATTTTATAATACTTAAATACTTTTTCAAATATTTCATTTTATTCTTGCCTAAAATAACTTCACCAGGCAGTTGTGGCACCACTGTTCCGAAAGTGGTGGGGCAAAATTTTATACTGAAATATGTAATAAAATTTGAGCTATCAATAATAGTTTGAGCTAAACAGCTTGTGGCACAGCAAATGCAAGTAGAACACATTTTTTTTTATTATTATAATTCATTTTATTAAACAGTAAAGAACCCTGTTATAGATTTTGGTGATCTTTCACTCCATTAAAGGATACTTCACATCTCATTTCCCTTTACTGACATAGTAGGGAAAATAAATACTATGGGAGTCAATGGGGAATGAGATCTGACATTCTTCCAAATATTTTAGAAATATTTAGATGATCACAGATGATCACAGAATTTTAATTATTGGGAGAAGTATCCCTTTAAATTTCTGAAAATATTTAAGAAGATCATATTTTAAGGCATATTTAAGTATACCTTTAATGCCTTTAAAAATGTAGAGGTCTTTGATGTGCTGTAGAAAAACAGATAGACATTCATTGCTAGATTTAAAGTGATTCTACATGCATACCTGACTGTTTCCAGGGAAATCAGTTTAATCATCTTTTTGTCTGAGAGAAGATGTAGATGTACACCTGTCATTTGTCTATAAAACATACTATGCAGTTTGCTTTTAACGCTATACACTCTAAAAACAGTTGTGTTAAAAACAATACATTTTGTGTTCATTTAAGGACAAAACATTAATGTTGTTCCTGTAAATGTTAGCAAAAAAGGAACGGACGATCATTGCGCATCTGGATGAGCGTCAAAGCGCGGGTAACCCACCCACTAGCTGAATTATACATTTTGATTGTTTTTTCAAACGAGTCAGACCTGCCTGTTATTAAGTGTGTTTGACTTATTCCGAGGCTGTGCACGTCATTTTAATATTATTAAGACGATCGGCGCATGACATTAACGTGTCGCGAGAGTGTTTCAAAAGCAACCTTTTCTAATCACTCTCGCGGTACTTTGATTTAAGCAAAGAAAGTAAAGAAACTGCTTTTGTGCTCAAAGTGCTTAAAGGTAAAGTATCTAGTAAAATCTACTATCAGATATCATTCACTGAAAGTCATAGGGCAAAAGATTAGCGCAAATAGCTAGAATTTATCTGCTAGCTAAAGAGTGACTTGTGTTGTCTAGTGATGCCGGATCGCAGTTATATCCATGGGCAGGTGGTACAAGTAACAAAAAATAACATTCTTATTAATTGCGGGTGGGTCGCGGCAAAGATATTAATATTAACAAGATGTGCCACTGCCATTACAATTAATGGGGAGGAATGCAACGCTCAATATGGCCGCTGTAGCAAAGGAAGTCCGCCCTCCAGTGATACAAGCCAATCGTCAATCAGTATTGACTGACGATCCTCTGGGCTCTCGTGAGGCGCTTGCCAGGCTATGCAAATGCACAGTAGATGAAGCGATCTCGAAAAAGCGGATTTTTAGCGCAATTTAAGCTTAACAAACCCAAGTTATGGTACAGTTCATGTCAGGTTTAATTATTGATAGGACATACAGTATGCTGTTTAATTGTGATTTTTGCCAGCGATTTAAAAAATATCTGCCTTCCCCCATTAAAGTAGATAGGACAGTGGATTTGCTATTAACTGCCCAGAGGTGTTGCAAACATGACCGCCGAGTGGCACGACTTCCGTAAACGGACTTTGGTAGCGGGAGAATGAGATAAATCAATAATGATAATAATATTAAAATGACGTGAAGGCCCACGTTTATGTAAGTGTGTTGCTAAAATCGGAGTGTTTGATGGACTTCTGTTTAGGAAGCCTTTCCTTCTTCTGTGTATCTAACTCCACTGTTACTCTTGCACTTTAAATGATTGCTTGTAAAAAAAGATTGTATTTTTGTATTTTCAAATTACAAATTACTTGTATTTTAATTAAATATTTTTTTTCACAGCAGTATTTTGTATTTTATTTAAATACATTTTATGAGTAAGTATTTGTAATTTGTAACTAAATACTTTTTGATGTTTGTGCCCATCTCTGTTTATGTGTGTCTTTTGTGTTTACAGTTTCCTTAAAGGTCCAGAGTGTAATTTTTTGGAGGATCTGTTGACAGAAATGCAATATAATATGCATAACCATATCTTCAGAGGTGTATAAAGACCTTACATAATGAAGCGTTCTGTTTTTACTACCTTAGAATGAGCGAATTCTATCTACATACACCCTTACATGAAATGTTGTTTCTACGGTATAGCCCTAAATGGACAAAAAGCTCTACACAGCGCGTTTTGTAAATATGTAAGCTCCTTCGGCAAAGAAGCGACCACGTGATGATATCTAGGTGCTGTGTCAGCCACCGTAGTGCTTTGAAAGCTCACCACTAGATGCCGCTAAATTTCATACACTGGACCTTTAAATGGATAGTCCACCCAAAAATTAAGAAAATTCTTCAAGTCGTCAGGTCTTCACGTTCATGTCTTTCTTTCTGGTGTCTTTCATGTCTTCTCTTCACAACTTTCTTTCTACTTTTTTTCAGTGCACAAAAGAAGATATATGTGAAGGTGTGAAGGTGAATAAATGAAGACAGAAAGTTTATTGCGCGTAATACCCTTAATTAAAAAAAGATGCTCAGATCTATGTCATGAAACTGATGGGCAGGTGTAGGGTGAAGGTTCAAAAAATTATAGAAACCCAGTTAAATGAGACCTCTTTTGTTAGAAACACAACTGACCACAGATGACTGCACCGAAGAGTGTATATATCAAGAGACAACTATGGTTAGTTAACTTAAAGGTTTACATCTTGTTTAGGCAAAATAACATTTGTAAAGAGATTCACTTAAATGAGTCAAATGACTCAAGCAATTCAAAGTCATTGAGTGCGTAAAGCCAGATATGAAGCTGGAGTAAGCTGTGAGCGAGCCGCAGTGACAGCTCAAGCAAGTGCTCTCAGGATGACAGAGAGAATGGATCCCCATTGAGCGGGACAAAAAGGCTTCTCTCTTCACATCTGACCAGCACAGCAACAGAAATACTGACCCCTGGCTTTCTCTCTCTCTCTCTCTCTGTTCCACAAACCCACCATCTGTGGTCATGGTGCAGCACAGACTGACAGCCAGCTCTATCTCCGCAGGTCTAAGGCAGTCATGAAGGATTAGACCTATGCTCGTGATGGTTTCTGGTTGGTTTAGTCTAGTGGTTAGCGGTCCTGGTTGCCAAATTGGTGCAACTCACATCTGTGCCTCAGTAGAACTAACAAATTTTAGCAGCCGATCAGCTGGAGCTAAAGGACTCCTGAGACAAATTCACCAAACCAGTGATTATCAGGATATTGACACAAGATGAATGATAGATGTTTTCATTTCACTGATTCACTCAACAGGAGAATATCAGCCATCATCAAGCACAACACTGCATCTTTTGTGTATATCCTTTTGTGTCTGTGCTATTTTGCATCATTTACTCTTTACCTTGGTAATTCTCTGTTTGTCTGTGTGTGATTTAACACAAACTGAAACAAGTAGACAGTTTAATGTCTGACTGCCAAAAAAAAGTGTAAATGCTGTGGCATTGTGTCACTGTCAAAACCTTGCTCTGTTTGTTTGAGTATACAAACAACACATTTATATTTTTAACCACCATTGGTCAGAACATTTTCAACATTTGCAGCAGACTGGAAAGAAATATGCAGAAAACATCAGTGTATCGGTTAGCAGTGTATGGTCACCTGTGGTCAGGGTAATTTTGTTTTTGGTAATGCTTATTTACTAATAGTTAATTTTACTATTACTATAATTACTCCATGGAAACAAAAACATAGATAATTGCAGTATAATTTGATTATGTTTAAATCAAGATTCATTCTAAAATATTGAATTTAGACATCGTGTAAATAATAAAAAAACAGACTCAAGTTAAAGGGGTCATATGACATGGCTAAAACGAATATTATCATTTGTTTTAGATGTAATGCAATGTGTATACAGGATTTAAGGTAAAAACCGCTGTACTTTCCACATACCGTGCATGTTTGTATCTCCTCTTTGCCCCGCCTCTCTGAAATGCTCAGATTTTTAACAAAGCTCATCTCTCGTTAACCAGTGTGTAGTGGTCGAATACTGCAAGCGTGTGACGGAAATGTAACACTTCTTACCATATTTGGAACATCAGGCTCCAAAGCGATTGTACGACAGGTACGCCCACCTTACTTGCGTATACATTTAGTCAACTCATACCACAAACTGACATAGATTTGTGAGGGTGTGGTTACACGAGGCGTTTCAGGCAGGTCTGGGTGACCATTCGCTTTTAGATAGAATGCATCTTTTGTTCAGACACTTTAATTTTTGTCATTTTACGTGTCTAATACATGTATGGGCAACTTATGACACACGAAAGACACAGAAAAACACGTGTTCGCGCCATATGACCCCCTTTAAGCAAGCTTCTTTTGTGTTCAACAGAACAAAATTATTATAAAGTAAAAAAATAAAAATAAAGTAGAAAAAAAATGTTTTAAGCTGTTTTTGTGTGAAATAAATGTGAAGCACGCACAGTATTTTTTCTCCCTGTGCCCCCAATCCAGCTGATACCCCGAGCGATTATCTCCATCCATCTGAGCACCCAACAACAGCTGAACATTCCGAGGTCACTCAGCCCTGGCATACACACCCACACACACCTACACCCTCATTACCAAACACAGGCTGTCAGAAAACACACTGTGTGTGTGTGTGTGTGTATACATTAATGTCTTAACCCATGATTAACCTATTTACACCACACCATGCTTGACGGCAGTGAGTTGAATGGAAAGGGACCACTAAGCAGTTTCAATCCCCATCCTGTAAACTACAAAAACATAGCAATGCAAAATGTTGGGAAATACAGAATATACTATATTGATTACTGTAACGAGGAAGGCGGGACGAGAGCCGCGAGGGAACGGTGCGAGGCCGGTGACGCGAGTGATAATGAGTGTCAGCTGCGCGTTGCACCGGTCTCGCATCTCTCACGGCTCTCATCCCGCCTTCCTTGTTACAATTACCAACAGAAAAACATGAGCATCTATTGCACATTAAAATCTTTCTCTAAAAAACACAATGAACTGACATAAATCATTGAATCAGAGATGATCTGGTTAAAACGTCGTACAGTGTATGAGAGACATTGCTTTTTTCATGTTGTAGCTGTAGCGTTCTTTTGCAAGCACATGACTTTTTCTTAAAATACATAATTTGAGCGATGTAGTTCATCTGATTTTATTGCGATGCAGACTATAATCCTTTCTAATCCACTTTGATAACAGCCAAGTGTATATTTCGCCTACTAGATTTTGCACAAGCAATACTGTAATTGCTCCAGGTTGTATGGTGTCCCCAGGTCGATGTAATGCGTATTGAAATAAAGCAGTCAAAGCTGCTGCGTAACTCTGTTATGAGTGTGTGGGCATGTAGTTCCCATCTCACTGGCAGGAATTAGATTATGACACTGAGGCTCAACCCAATCCTTCAAGTGCATGTGTTATAGAATTAGCTATTACATAACAAAAAGTTTTAGCTCATTAAATAACACAGACTTAGTCTGAATAGATGCCGTATTCAATTTGAAATGAACAAAAATTAGACTGTGAGGGACATAAATGGAGTTAAATATGTCACACTGTCTTAAAGCTGAAGTATGCAATATCTGCAGCACCAAATTACTGTATATTTTTCATTTGTTTTCAAATCTATCTGTTTGTGCAGCTAGGCAACATTGACTCAAACAACACTGTGAGTTTGTAAGGGTACACTCCTAAAACTGTTGTGTTAAAACAACACAATCTGTCCTTAACTGAACACGTCTCTGTGTCTATTTAAAGACAGCAACTCAACCTTGTGTTGCCCCTTTTATTTATCAACATAAAACCACATAATGCGTTAAAATGCCATAACACAATTTTTGTGTTATTTAACATATCCTTTTAGACTGTGTACTTTTCATGTACTTTAAGAAATTCTGCATTTCAGCCAACTTCGTAAGATGGAGTTTTAAGTTTCTACTTTGAAATGTGCAAAAAAATGTCTTTCATATTTCAGACCTGGAAATGTGAACATTTTATTTATTTGCATTTACTGAATTAGAAATATATATCCACTGCCCATCCTAGTTTAGGTGATGTCAGCTAAAAAGGAATGGTGTCATATAGGAAGAATTTGAACATGACAGGTCTTTAAAGTAACCTCCACTTGTAAATCATGCACAAATCCAGGAATGGGTTTTAAGAAACTAAATGTATTCATTTTGATGTTACAGTTACTTCAGAAATATCCTAAAACCCACATGACAGTATGGATCCTTCAGTTCCCTCAAATACAACCCAAAGAAGCGTTTTCTAAATTATGACCCCTCTACAGCAGCAGGTGATTAAATAGAAACTTTTTCCTTAAAGGGAACCTCCCCCCAAAATATGAAAATTCTGTCATGAATTATTCACCATTGAGTCGTTCCAAAACTCTAGGACCTCCGTTCATCTTCGGACCTAAATTATGATAGTTTTGATGTGGTCATAGAGCTTACTGACTCCCCCTTGGACAGAGACGCAGCTGCAATTCAAACCACAGAAAGTTACTAAAGACATTGTTAAAATGTGACTCCAGTGGCGAGTATACTTTTTGTACACAATGAAACAAAAATAACGACTTTAGGCTATGTTCACATTTGGCTTCTTTTTTGAAGCTACCAGCATCTGTTTTACATTATAAGCCTATGGTGTAAACCATGTTATCAAAAAAGTCCTGTGCGCTTTTTTAAAAGCCACCATATGCGTCTTTTTCTGCAGCTCAGAGCGTCTTTTGAAGTTGAAAAAAGTTCAGCTTTTCTAAAAACAAACAAGTGCCGTTTTCACAGCTGACCAATGACAAGCCAGTAGCGAGACCTGTCATTTCCATAACAACATGCGAGAAAGGTGATTGGACGATCAGGATCGGGCTCAAAAATATAAAATGGCGGCCGAAACAATGGTTGGAGCATAGTTTTGTATGAATTTAAATTTAATTTTCACTTTCAATAACTTTTGATTGCATTTCTAGCGAAAAATTGATATTGTAGTTGTTTAATATGTGATTGGTTATTGCAAAGACCCTCTCTGTTTATAATTTAAATAGAATTCCATTACACTGCCTATGAAGCCTGTCTGAATCTCTGAGCTGCCTTCGTGCACAAACGCTGCCTCTGAAGTCATTGCCTGATTGGGCAGCTGCCTACGCTTTTGCACGGAGTCACGGAGAAGGTGCTGCTAGATAGACAACTAGTGTTGCAGCTTTTGTTATAGATGGTTTCAAAGTGACAAACATAAACAAATATCACTGCGCATGTGCACGTTCGTGGACTGGCCTTAACTTCCGGTACACATTCGCCAACAATAGAGTGCCTGTAGTGTAGATGATTTCTGATAACAAGCAAAAGAAACCTAGAAGAACTGTTACTTGGCTAAACTTGTCTCTCCAATATTTTTAATTTAGACTGCAATAACAAATGTACCATATGGTTTCTTTAAATGCGACCAAACTACAGGACCCATTTAACAAATTGTTTATTTAAAAAATTCAACATACAACACAATTCAACAAATAGTTTAATGCAATTATTATACAATAAAATAATAATATAAATTAATATTAGTGCTATTTGTAACCATAACACTGCAAGCTTTTTTTCCCTAAAAAAGCACCATTGTCAACTTCTTCTTGTCAAGAAAGTAGCCAAATGTAAACAGAGCCTTATTTAATGATTTCCTGGCTTCCGCAACCATCTCCAATTCGCCACGCAATGCATGCATTTAATACTGACGAAGAACGCAGGCTCCTGTGTTTGCTTAACACGCATGCGTTGTGAACTCCGGCTGCTGTGCACATATGCGTCATGTGCCCATTTGGATGTGCCTTGGACAATGACACGGAAGTCAGGAAAATGTTGGAAAAAAGTAATTATTTTTGTTTTATTGAGTGTACTTGTCATTCCATAAGAATAAGGTTGATCCACTGGAGTCACATGCACTATTTTAACAGTGTCTTTCCTAACTTCCTAGAGGTCTGAATTTGGGTTGCTTTGCTATCTATGGGGAAGTCAGAAAGTTCTCAGACCTCATCAACACTATTTTGATTTGTGTTTCGAAACGGGGATCCTAGGGTTGTGGTACGACTCAAGGGTAAGTCATTTATGACAAGAGTTTTCATTTTTGGCGGATGCTATCTTGAATGCATTGTGGTATTGTATACCAGCGCAAAGATTGTTGTCTAGATCCCAAGGAACACACATACTAATAAAATATATACCATATGGGCTCTCCTTCAAAGCTACAGTAAAATGCATTAATTTAAAGGCAATCTGAAAATTTGAAAAAAATGTGGGTAAGAGATTATGTATAAAGTTACACATTATGTATAAACAAAGACACATGTTGATTGGTAGCGATGGTCAAAAGTCACTTTGTGATGAGATGCACAGCATGTTTTTTTGAGTAGGACAGGCTTTAATTTCAATAAGTATTTACTTCTGAGCAGATAAAACGTGTAAACAAGTCACAGTTCCTAAATAAATGTTTTGCACACATTTTCAAACAGTATGTGTGAGATTATCATCTGTTGATCATCACAATCACAAAACAAAGGCTGCATTTCATTTAATGTCTCTAAATGTAAAAATACAAGCATCTTGAACAAAGCATTTTATGATCTGAGATATCAAATTCAAACAACATTCAAAATCACACAGAATAATACAGAAGGCCTGTGCCCTTTCTGAAAAAGTTAAGGCAGAGTCCATGTTTATTGTTTTAGTAGTTCAGATAGTCCTTGTAATTTCTAGCACTTGAATAGCCTATTAATGTCAGGAAGGCGTGGAAGAACCCAGATGCAGGCAGGCGTGAAGGGGTTAACAAAACAAGACTTTTATTAAACAGGGGACAAACACTAACAAAAGGAAATACCCACAAGGGGGTGTCTAACAAGATGAACTAAAATATAAAACAAGAAACAAAATACTTCCCTCGATGGGGCATAAAGAAAACCAAACTAGACACGACACAACGTCTTAAACAGGGCAAGGTAATATAAACGAAGAGACCAGGAATCAGGAATATAACCCGAGGCACAAAATCCACTGGCATGCACGAACTAGGTACAGGGTTCACATACATACACAATCCACGAGCACAGGACAAAGAAACATGAGGGCATTTTAAAGGCAAGACAAACGAGGGATAATGACACAGGGCAGGTGGGAAACATTAGACACGGCAGGGAAGCAATACATGAAACAAGAGGGGCGGGGCCAATGACAAGACACGAGAAAACACATGGAGTGTCAAAAGATAAACACCCCATGGTTTTCTAACACAAAACCAAAAGCTTTGTCATGACTCTGCCACAGGACCAAGAAAAACATGACTAAGTGAGACAGAGCCATGACAATTAATCCAGCCCTTGAACCTTTCTTCGGGTAATTAAAAAGGTCAACCTTTAAAAACTGATTCATTTAGTCAAGTGTGACACCATACAGCTCTCTTACTTTCTACCTTTTTTTCGATTGCTCTTCATGCATCCCGCTACTTTGAGACTCTCAAACGTTGTTGACCTCACACTTGACACGAACGCCCTCTTGTCCTTTGCTTCACGCAGCACGCTCATGCTTTGCTTTACAGTGGCGGCTCAAAGATCCAAAGCTTTTTGAATACAGATCAGATCTGTGACCTTTCGGAGAGAGCAGAAGTATGTAGCATAATATGAAAGTCCTGCTTACTGCGCTTGGCCCTTGGGACATTGCTGACACTACACCTCTAAAACATTGTGTATTAATTGCAGAATGGAGACAGTAGGTCCTTTCCCATCCCCTCCCCAATCTGATTCTGAAGGTCAGTCCTGATCTCTCCTCCCTCTACTGCATCGGACAAGTAGCATACTGTAGTTCTCTGGGTTGACTTTAAAATAGCACTTGCACATCACAGATTTTTGTTTATAAGCTTGTAGTTGTCAGGAAATCAAATGTCAAACATTTTAAATGTGTGATTCTATAATTTAAAGTACCTAAACATATACATTTACATTTATGCATTTGGCAGACCAAACCAAAAGTGACTAAAATTGCATGATACTACATCATTTGTATTTGAGTATGTGCAATCCCTGGGATCGAACCCATGACCTTGGAATTGCTAGCACCTTGCTCTAACCACTGAGCTACAGGAAAGCAAACTAGTTCTGTTAGATTTTTTGGGTTTACACTGGTTTGTCTGGTCTCGCTACCAAAAAAGATAAAAGGGGACATAGTATTACTGTATATATTGTCAGGTCTGTTGCTAGTTTTTTATTTTTATATATATTTTTGGTTTGTCCCCTTTATCTCCCTCCAGCCTGGTCCCGGGTTAAGATACTCACATCAGCATCAGTAATTACCCACACCTGTTCCTCATTACTCTGCCTCTCTATTTATACCATTGCCTTCCTTCACTCAGCGTGGCTATGTATTGTTTGTTACTCACCGTTGGATTACTGATGTTTGTCGCGCTACGCAGTATTTGCAACCAGGAATTATTCTCTGTGTCTCTCCACAGTGAGTCAGTTTTGAGAGCGCCGGTTTGGACCTTTTCTCCCGTTCGGCATTTCATTCTCTCTACGTAGACTAACTGTGTTCCATACAAAATGATGTTCCGTACATATGACCTTTTACCGCTGATATCTTAATAAATATTTCAGTGTCATACATAAACGATATATCTATGTTATCCTTAATTCTCCTTCTTTCACACCGACTAAAGTCCTATTCGCACAGGATTAGTATTATCTGGGGACCTCTGGTCATTTGTAATAATCGCAGAGATTGTCTGTGATCTTAATCCCGTGCGAAACGGCCATGTCTGTAATTTGTCAAGTAAAAATTCCCCCACAAATTACCTACCATATTTTGACGAACACCGAGGTCCTGTGATAATATTAGTCCAGTGCGAATCGGCATCTCTGCGATTTGAAATTTTGAACAAGATTTGGCGGGATCGTATCTCATTTTTTCAAGGTTTCTGTGTGCCTTTTCAGTCATCTTTCGCAAAGAATTGAAGCTGCGTTGGAGTGTTTTCACAGTATTTTGGGTGCTGGGTTATGTCGCTACATACCAGACAACAATAATATTGGCAGAGAGAAAATATTCACTGTAAAAAAACACAACATGATCAGAAGAGCGAAACAAAAAAGAAGGAATATATGGAGATGGATGACATGCATGGCAGCATGCGGTAAGGAACATTCTTCTGTTTACATACAACTACACCTACAACGACAAGACTTTCAAGTAGGGCTGTCAACTGTAACGCGTTAACGCATGTGATTAATTATTTCAAATTAACGCGTGAAAAATATTTAATGCAATTAACGCAGCATCAGTTTGTTTTGACATCCTTTGTCTAGCGTTACATTATGTAATCACGCTCTTTTTTGCGCGATTTGAAACAGTTGCTTTGACATGTTCAATGAAGATAGATAGCTTCTAAACTGTGGTACGCGGCAAAATGCAAAGCGAGGTCCAGCCTGGTGTGTACAGTAACGGGCTAAAGGCTGCATTGGTGAATCTCTGTCAGACAGCGCATCCGTGTTAAACTCTCTTTCGTGCCATGTTTAGAAAGAGGGAAGCACCTTCACGTCATTTCCGGGAGATAAGTCAGTAAATTTGAGTAAAATCACAGAGTTCACTTATCCAGTGCGAATGCGCAACATGATCACAGACAATCTCTGCAATTATTACAAATGACCAGAGGTCCCCAGATAATACTAATCCCGTGCGAACAGGGCTTAAGACAGAGACCCTCCTGACATTTGTTCCAATGATATTTCAATGATTGTTATCATTGAACAATGTTATCACAAATCGCTAAATATTACCTTTTGTTGAATAAATGTTTTGAAACGGAAATATTTAAACTTCAATTGCGGGCGATGCTTGGCTTCACTCACAGCCTGAGACAGGCAGCACGTTTGACCATCATTCTGCGACCAGTGATTATGTTTACGTTATATTAATGAATTGTCATGTTTTAACAAATTAAACATTAACTTTAACTCAATTGATTGTGATGTTTTTATTGCCAACTTTTCATAAAAAGTCCAAGTTAAACACGATAGAAAATTCACACATATTTAATACGACTTCGTATACATCAAATTATATAACCGTTTATTACAAAACTGTGTGGATACAGGCAATTTTATTTACAACCATTTGAAGTTAACAACTAATTAGCTCACAGTTGATCAGTTAAATGTCCATTTTCGCAGTTTAAATCAAGTTATGCACTCTCTACGGAACATCATTGCAAGCCTGTACGGAACACTGTTAACCTTTATCCCCAGATAGCACAATCCATCTGGTTTACATCTATTTGACGTCTGCATTTACATCTGCAAGACATCTTAAATACATAGTTTGCTCATCTGCAATCAGAGGTGGGTAGAGTAGCCAAAATCTTTAAAAGTACAAGTAACTAGAGAAATTGTTACTCAAGTAAAAGTAAAAGTCACTATTTTAAAAATTACTTGAGTAAAAGTAAAAAAGTATGCAATGAAATAACTACTCAAGTAGCTAGTTACTTAGTTACTTTGTATCTGATTATATAGGCCTACTACATAAAGTTAATATTAACGCCAATATTTTAATATTACATTTTAATCAATATTTTTAATTATCATAAGCAGATATCTTTGCAATATACTAGAGAGACTAAAGAATCGACAAACACAGAAGAGACAAGCATTTCTGTAAATTTCATCTAGTCCTGATGTCAATGTAGTTTACACAACTTATTTAGAATAATAGACCATGTCAAACTAAAGCATGAACTAAACTCAGAGCATTTCCTAAGATGATCTAGAACATCTGCAGTGCTCTCTTAAATGAAATACACATTTTTGAACAAAGCTCATGTTTTCTCGTGTTGTGTCACGTGTGTTGTGAAACGCTCTTACTTGTAAACAAACAGTAAACAGTGAACCACACGCCCATCAACACGTTTTCTTCCTTCTGTTCTTCAAATGTATATTCTGCAAGCCCACGTCTCTGTGTCTGACAGGTAACGCGCATGTTGCTGTGTCTGACGAACAGGTTGCGCGAGTGCGCGCATATGGCGGGCATTTATCATTGCTAGCAAACAATATGAAACATTTGCAGTTTTGATTGTACAGATATAGATTAATATCCACTTCATCCAACGCTCTTTGTGTTCTGCGTGTTCTTAAGTTTCGCGCTACGAGGAGTGAGTAATCCTGTTCAGATGATTCAGATCGTGCTGCGAACTGAACAAATCATTTGAACTGATTCATTAGCCTATTCAAATGGTTTTGCCCATTGTTCAATTAATGCTTTCAAAAGAATCGACTCAAAAGAATCGATCACTCGGGAATGCCCGTAAAAAGAGACGACAACCTTGAAATAAACAACGCGTTTTAAAAAGCATATTTTAAAATGAAGGAACGAAGGAACGTCACGCAATGTAAGTTATGTAACGAAGTAAAAGTACAGATTTTCTATTAGAAATTTACTCAAGTAAGAGTAAAAGTACACACTTTTAATTTTACTTAAAAAGTACATATTTTCCAAAATGTTACTCAAGTAAATGTAACGAAGTAAATGTAGCGCGTTACTACCCACCTCTGTCTGCAATACGTCTCTGAGACGTCTGAACGTCTGTAATACATCTGCTAAAGATCTGGAGATCTGCTGCTTAAAAACATCTGCTAAACATCTTAGAAAGAGCTGTTGTAAATCCATTCTAAATCATAAACATCTTACAGACATCTTCTAGATGTCTATATGACGTCTGACAGCAGACATCTCCGAGACGTATTGCAGATGAGCAAACGATGTATTGTAGATGTCTTGCAGATGTAAATGCAGACGTCAAATAGACGTAAACCAGATGTATGTGTGCTATCAGGGCAGCTTCCGTACACGTGCGGAGGAGTTACTTTTCCCCACTTTTCTTAAAAACTATTGGTCCAAAAGACATCAATCAAAGTGTGAACTGTACAATGGACATTCCCCCGGAGAATGATCACACTAACTTGCTTGTCCGTCTCTCAACAACTCAGTAGGGGTCGCTGGAGTGGGGGAAAAGGCGAAAAGTGTACTTACCTTGTGGATATTCGGCATGTGTCGCCCAGCTGGAATAACCTATTTTGTTTCTGGATTTTTTTTTTTTCATGTTTCCTTTTTCCCAATTCCTGCATCTGAGTCCTTACCCTTTCCTGACACATAGAATATAGATTTTTTTCTGTCCGTATATGCCATCTAGACAGTTACCTTCTAAGGCAGTATTCAAAAGCAAAGGGAGAGCCTAATAATGAATGGTTTGAAATGCTCTTTAGGCAACTCACCATGTTGTTCACCCTACAAAGCAGTGCTACTCGTGTAATAAGAGAACCGACAAATAGTTGATCTGAAATTAGCATGTTGCTAAGCTAATGTAATTGCTCTCAAGGTTTTGGAGCAGAGATGCTATTTTCCTCAGCTGTATCGTTGTTGTTGCTTTAAACTTTGTGGCTTTTGGAGGTGTAGAAGAATGAGTTATCTCAGATGGCAGCAAAATTTCATGGCGTGCAGTGTCAGATAGGCTATTGCATTAGGAATGGCCTTATACACAAAAAACACATGAATACGATTCCAGTCCCGACATTAAATATACATATACGTACATATATAATAATCTTATATCTGTACATTCTGTTCATCGTGCTCATAAAAATGATAATAATAATTTTCTCAGTAGTTTATTAATAGGCTCAACAGCTTGTTACTTGCAATAAAAAAAAACTGACTGAAGTGTACAAATCTTGCAACCTATAATGGAAAAATCCCAAAGCCCATGAAGTGCTTTAGAAAGTCTTCAAGTTCCTTCCGGTCGAGAGCTGTTCCTTCTGAGCCAAGGTGAAACACATAAAGTGAGCGGTAATTTACTCTCACATCAGAGGACTTGCTGAAGGCCAGGGTACACTACGCCATGACTCTGGACAGCTCTCTCTCACACACTAAAATACATGACCTTGACATGAGACAGATTTAAAACTCACAACCCCTCCCACCTACACACAAATATACACTTCTTTCGGGAGCCTAATGCTGTCTTTAAACTTTCGTCTTGTAAACATTTATTAAAACATAAATGTTTACATTTGGTTCCTCTGTGGTGGAATGAACTGCCAGCCTCCACCTGAACTACAGCATCCTTCACAACCTTCAAAAAAACAACTCAAAACATACATGTTCCGCATTTATCTGAATGACCAATAACTGTCTATGTTTTGTCTAATAAAAAAAAGTCTTTCATGTTGTTCATTCTCTCCCTGCTTCTTCCTTAATCCTCCTCGTAACATGGCCTTATTAACTTTCAGTAGGCCTGTTTAGCGTGTTGACAAAATGTTATATGCTCCTACTTGTAAGTCACTTTGGATAAAAGCATCTGCCAAATGAATAAATGTAAATGTTTGTGAATGTTTGTTGACATGTTGTGTATGTAGCAAGATCATATAACTCTGTGGAAGGTCACACATTGATACAATGGTAAAATAGTTACTAATTGAGCAATTGAACAGCCCACCTTTAGACGAATAAAGTCTAATGTTTGCTGAAATTATTATTTATTAAAATAACTGGAAATATAGTAATGTATTTAACAATGAATAGACTTTCTGATCAGACTTGATTTGCCTGATGGAAAATCAAAGAGTGAAAAAAGCTCTTACACTGAAGGAGGGACAACCCAATCCATATCTTGAAGCTAAAAGTCATAGGAAATTGCTCTCTTTTGACCTGGGTAAGTAAGCATCAAACCAAAACATCCAGGTATCCATTGAAGCAATAGCCTAGCGACAGTATACAAGAGTTGAATTCACAAACATTTTTAAAGAAGACCCCCAGGTACACTCAGCATGGTAACGACGCAGCTAGTCGAACCCTTATCCTGTGCAATGTCAATAGATTAGAATAGAATAGAATAGAATGAATAGAATGAGCTTTATTGGCCAAGTATGTTTCCACATACGAGGAATTTGTTATAGTGACAGAAGCTCCACAGTGCAACAGAAAGACAGCAACAGGACAGAACACAGATGATAAAAAATAATAATAATAATATACAATAATATAGAAATAGGCAATGTACAAAACAGCAAAAACACAATATACAATATAGACAATTATGTATGTACAGGTCTGATATGTGCAAATTTGGTGAATAAATAATGTAAAATAGAGTTGTGTGTTCCGCGTTTAATGTCAAGTGTTCATAAGATGGATTGCCTGAGGGAAGAAACTGTTCCTGTGTCTGGTCGTTTTGGTGCTCAGTGTTCTGTAGCGTCAACCAGACGGTAACAGTTCTAAAAGGGAGTGTGCTGGGTGTGAGGGGTCCAGAGCGATTTTACCAGCCCTTTTGCTCATTCTGAATGAGTACAGTTCTTGGAGAGTGGGGATGGTTGTACCAATGATACGCTCAGCAGTCCGGACTACCCTCCGTAGTCTTCTGAGATCAGATTTGGTAGCTGAGCTGAACCAGACAGTTATAGAAGTGCAGAGGATGGATTCGATGATGGCAGAGTAGAACTGTTTCAGCAACTCCTGTGGCAGGTTGAACTTCCTCAGCTGGCAAAGGAAGTACAGCCTCTGCTGGGCCTTTTTAACAATAGAGTCAATGTGAGTGTCCCACTTCAGATCCTGAGAAATTGTGGTGCCCAGGAATCTGAATGACTCCACTGCAGTCACAGTGCTGTTCATGATGGTGAGTTTGGGGAGAACAGGGGGCCATCTCCTGAAGTCCACGATCATCTCAACAGTTTTAAGCGTGTTAAGCTCCAGGTTGTTAAGACTGCACCAGGCAGCCAGCTCCTTGACCACCTGTCTGTAAGCAGACTCGTCACCGTCCTGAATGAGGCCGATCAGTGTGGTGTCGTCTGCAAACTTCAGGAGCTTGACAGAGGGGTCTTTAGAGAGAACACAGCCCTGAGGAGCTCCAGTGCTGATGGTGCAGGTGTTGGATTTGAATTTACCAAGCTTTACTAACTGCTGCCTGTCTGTCAAGAAGCTGTTGATCCACTGACAGACAGGGGTGGGGACGGAGAGCTGTGCCAGCTTATTCTGAATGGTGTCCTTGATGATGGTGTTAAAAGCGGAGCTGAAGTCCACAAACAGGATCCTCTCATAGGTCCCTGGTCTGTCCAGATGCTGAAGGATGAAGTGCAGTCCCATGTTGACAGCATCATCCACAGACCTGTTTGCTCTGTAGACAAACTGCAGGGGGTCCAGTAAGGGACCAGTGATGTCCTTCAGATAGGCCAAAACCAGTCTTTCAAATGATTTCATGGCCACAGACGTTAGAGCGACAGGTCTGTAGTCATTAAGTCCAGTAATTTTGGGTTTCTTTGGGACTGGGATGATGATGGAGCGTTTGAAGCATGAGGGGACTTCGCACAGCTCCAGTGATCTGTTGAAGATCTGTGTGAAGATGGGGGCCAGCTGGTCAGCACATATTTTTAGGCAGGCTGGAGACACACCGTCTGGGCCTGGTGCTTTCCTTCTTTTGTTCTTTCTGAAGACCTGGCGCACATCTTCTTCAGTGATCTGAATTGTAGGTGTGGGAGAGAGGGGGGTTGCTGAAGGTGTGAATGGTTGTGTGGAGAGGTGTTCAGGGCGGGTGTGGGGTGTTTTTTCAAACCGGCAATAAAACTTGTTCAAGTCGTCAGCTAGTTGTTGGTTCTCTAAAGTGCTGGGGGATGGTGTCTTGTAACTGGTGATATCTTTCAGAGCTTTTCACACTGAAGCAGAATCACTGGAAGAGAATTTGTTCCTTAAGTTGTCAGAATAATTCCTCTTTGCCCCTCTGATCTCCTTTTCCAGTGTGAATTTGGCCTGTTTATACAAGACTTTGTCCCCTTTCCTGTAAGCATCTTCTTTGGCCTGACGGAGCTGTCTGAGTTTTGCCGTGAACCACGGTTTGTCGTTGTTGTAAGTTAGACAAGACTTGGTAGGGATGCACATATCCTCACAGAAACTGATATATGAAGTTACAATTTCTGTCAGCTCGTCCAGATCGGTGGCAACAGCTTCAAAAACAGTCCAAAAAGTGAAAGTGAAAGAGAAACAGGCTTGTAAATCCTGCTCTGTTTCAATAGTCCATCTTTTAACAGTTCTTAATACAGGTTTTGCATATTTAAGTTTCTGCCTGTAGGACGGGATAAGATGAACCAAACAGTGATCAGAGAGTCCTAAAGCTGCTTGTGGAACAGAGTGATATGCATCCTTTATTGCTGTGTAACAGTGATCCAATATATTACTGTCTCTGGTGGGACATGTGATGTGCTGTCTGTATTTTGGCAGTTCGCGGGAGAGATTTGCTTTATTAAAGTCCCTTAGAATAATTTAAACAGAGTCCGGGTGTTGTTGTTCTGTGTCTGTGATCTGATCAGCGAGTTTCTGTAAATCTGAGCTCACTTGTGCTTGCGGAGGAATGTAAACACTCACGAGAATGAACGAACAGAACTCCCGCGGCGAGTAGAACGGCTTGCAGTTAATGAAGAGTGTTTCTAGATCTGAACAGCACATCTTCTTTAACACGGTTACATCTGTACACCACCTCTCATTGATGTAAAAGCACGTCCCGCCGCCGCGCGATTTCCCCGTTGATTCCGCGTCGCGATCTGCTCTGATCAGCTGGAAGTTAGGAAGTTGTAACGCGCTGTCTGCAATGGCGCCGTTCAGCCAGGTTTCCGTGAAACACAGAGCAGCAGAGTTAGAAAAGTCCTTGTTAAACCGGGAAAGCTGAAGGAGTTCGTCCGTTTTGTTGGGTAGAGAGCAGAGATTCGCCAGATGGATGCTAGGCAACGGCATTCGAAATCCGTGCTGTCTGAGCTTCACACCGGCTCGCTTCCCCCGTCTGCGCGTCATATGTCGTGGCGAAAAGTTGATCAGCCAATGTTGAAAGAATTCACGAAGACCAGAGAGCCAGGTTTCAAGAGGTTTCAATCTTTATTTGCTTGAGCAAGCAAAGTGAGACATACAGAGTTCATCTGTAGATGCCTAACAATTACACTTCTGACTCCATCTTTCACTGTTCTCAAGTCGTTATCACAGTTTAAACCAATCATATTTACCTGACATCATCTTCTCCCAATCAGGTTCTACATGACATCACTTATTTTTGTTTGTCCATCCTCTTTTGACTTTCCACAGTTATATATCAAACTTCTTACGTCAACTTTTAACTGTGGCGAAACCTTTTAAAGGATTAAAAAATATATGTACATACATCCGTCCATCTTTAAAATGCAGATGTATGTCATTTTTTCAGTTGCTACTGTATGAAAGACAAATACATCTATCTCTAAAATGCGAATGTATGTCATATTGACATTTACTACCCCTAGCTTACATGTACTTCAAAAACTACCATGCATTTTAGACCAGATCTCGTGTGAAGAATACATATTGTGTGTGTGCTCAAAGCATTTGCATGCAAAAGATGTCTTATGGTGCTGTTTGATGTTCAACCTGGCCTGTAACCTTTGACCCATGAGATCACAGTCTTTTTGCTATGAGACTCATAGCGTTTTCTGTGTTAGAGAAGTGTGTGAGACCTATAACTAGTTTAAATGCATTGTTTCATATAAAAACTCAATCAATAATAGAAAAACTTAATACTGTAATAGAAAAACCACCATACCTCCTGAAGCGTTTGACCAAAGCTACGGCTCTGCCAACAACAATGTCCAGCAAAACGTCAGAAAACTCAAAAACCGGTAAAAGATTTTGTGGTGTGTTCTGCCGAATGTTCAGCAGGTCATCCCTGATAAAACTGATCGTATTTGAGAAACAAAAAACAGGAAAAACAAACAAAAACAGTACAAACACTGAAGAGCAAGGCACAGTAGCTGCCATCTGCGGCGCCATCTTGATTTTTTTTTTTTTAGGAATTTAGGAATAACCTGGAATAGCTTTAAGCCAACTTTTACATGTTCCGCTGAAAATGTGAAACTTGAGTTTAGTTTCAAAGTCTTAGAGAGGAAATATCACGCTAGTTTTCCCCAGGCTGCAGAAGAACCTTTACAATATTGCCGACACATCTATCAAACTCAGAGATCCAGCTGAACCATCATAATGAATGTCATAAAAAGGACAAAACTTGCTGCTCAGAAATGCAACAATTATAGCTGGAGCTTTAAAAGCAGCATACCGAAAACCCTGTAATGATCTCACCATGACAACTTTGGTTTGGTGACATCCAGAGAGGTTTCTGTTCTCAATGGCTTGTGTGAAAGGGGAGCACGCTGAGTCCCACTTCTCGTCTTTGCCCAATAACATGCCCCATTGCCCCTGTGTCACTGCAAAATAGCCCTCCGAAAGTGTCTCAGGAAATTGTCTAGCCACTGTCATTGGCTGACAGGCCCATCCATCACGCAGGCAGTCAAGGGCATTGGACATGCCCACGGTTCATTTGGCCCTCCTCACATGACAACAACTTAAAATAGAGACGAAATTACAAATGATAAATTCTCGAAACATCAAGATTCATGTGTGTCTTGTCTACCTGAACCAATAACAGTGTCTGTTTTCCCTTGAGCCGTGTTGGTTATCTCTTCATAACGGTCTTGATGAAAGCTCCTCTGAGGGAATGTCATTATACGGAGGATTGTGGTGATGCATTATGGGTAACCAGCCTTCTTCGGTTAAACAGGTGCATTTGGGATTGTTAATTGTGGCAGTCGTTTTGGGAGGGTCCTGCGGGGGCAGTTCCAACCACATCAGTTGTGATTTGGGATTTATTTCAGTCAATAATATCTGTAATCGTTCCTGGATGAAGATGCTTTCAAAGGCTCTCATTGTCCGTCTGTATGAGCTCTGCTAAAGCTGTTTGTTTTTTGACCCTGTCACAAATAAAAACACATAATGGCAGCTGCAGTGCTGGAAACCGTCAGAGCATTTTAAGTGCAGATTAACTTTCATCTCAACCGACAAATCACCAGGACATAAACGCGTAGGGCGCTGTTTATTAAAGTGCTGATATTCAAAGTACTTTTCTCTTGGTGGCCTAAAAAAGTATTTGAACACTTAACTATGAATAAAAATTATTCAAATACATATTACAAAAAGTCCAGAAAGACATTTCCTTTAATGGGCATTGGGAATATAGCATTAGAAGCTGGTATGGCACTTAAAAAATGGAACGTAAGGGAAAAGCAACAAACAAACCTTTATGTATTTGGCAGACGCTTTTATCCAAAGCGACTTACATTGCATTACACTATACATTTGTTTCTAAGTATGTGCAAACCCTGGGATCGAACCCATGACATTGGCGTTGCTAGCGCCATGCTCTTACCACTGAGCCACAGGAAAGCCAGAACAAAAGTTTGTTTATTTTTTATTTATAAATGCCCATTTTACATCTCTGAGGCTGCGTTCACTCTGTCAGTGTTTAGGATTGACATTTACTTACAGGCGTGGGGCTGGAAATGTTCTGTTCACACAGCAGCTTACAGTTACAGTTAGAATGCTGTCTCTATGAACGAGCAACCAAACTTAGGGCTGTATTTGCAATGGACACTTATAGTTCATTTTGGGTAAACATTCCTTTAACTTTCACTTTTGTACTAGAACTACAAGAACTATATAGCAGAGAATAACATGTTCTTTGAAGCATTTACAGCAGTACAGCGTGAGTGTGTGTGTGCGTGCGTGCATGTGTGTGTGCAGAGTGCATGCAACTGTCAAGGTGATTCAATGTCCTAAAACCTGCCATTTCTCTCACCTCACCTTCTCTGTAGGTGGATTTGCAGGTTCAAAGCACACAGTCTCACACACACACACATACAAATAAAAGCCCCCTCTAGCACATATGCACAACACAGATAATGACCACACACAGCAGACGCATGAGGGATTGTTAACACACAGACAGTCATGTTTGTGTGTCACAGAGCCGCAGTTGTGTGCTGGAGCTCTTACACACACAGATCAATGCAGAACTGCCCCAATCGGCCCCTGAGGACCAACCATTATGATCAACACAAGCTAAGTTCATACGAGGCTGTTTATGTGACTTTGGTTTCCTCTCATTCTGCTCTACACGTTAAATTAAATGGCTTCACATTTGCTTAAAAATTATTTCTTGGGAGCACATCACGTGGTTAAATATACAATGTTCGTAACTCACATCTAGTTGTGTTAAAGGGGTTTTTAAACTGTTTTATACATTATCAAGGCCAGGTGCAAATACTCTTCAAGGTGCATTTGGACAGACAGCTATCCAAGACTTATACAAGACATTAGGGATGCACCAATACCATTTTTAAAGACTCCACCTTAAACACATAATGAAAACATAAATCGTTTTATGTGCTTGTCACAAACTTTCAAAGCAAATTTCACAACAAATTTCAGTTAGTTCTGTCAGTTTTTTCACATATGGTATCGGTGCCTTTTTACGAGTACATGAACTTAGTATCGGCCCCGGTGCATCCATACAAGACATATTTCGGGCAAGTAAATGCACCTTGTTGTTTAGGCTACAGAACATTAGATATATAAACATAACTCCAAAAATCCAAACTTAATCATATTTACTTGTCCTATGAGGCAAAGAGAGTGAGATGACAGAACTTACTGAATTGAATGGGTTTTATCTGCATATACCACACTGTAAGATTAGATCTGAATGATACCTGCCTTTTTGTAATAAAGTGCTTACTCCGACATATCAAAGAGGATGCATGGCGTGATTATGTGTAAATAGCCAAGAGAATGAATGATGTTGTCCAGAAAAACACACAAGGCTTTATTTTATTTATTTATTTACTTAAATATTGACTATTTCATCTTTAAGGGTAGTCGACAGAGATGATTTATATTTGCATAATGGCGTATTTAAACTTTTTAAAACTAATTTGCTTATGCTGACGGTTATCATGAATCTGTGTTATTAGTATTGAGCAAGTTTCTTAGAGTAATCAGTTACTAATGGCTTTGTTCTAGATTGTAATTGAGTTGCTTTACTAATTCTCTTGTCTAAACATTCATCATATTACTCATTACTTCAATGCTTATGAATATTTGATGAATTTCTAAAACCCATATGTGATTTTGCCAGCTCAACAATACAAGGATAGAAAAAATGAAAAATACATTTTTTACTGGTTATAATATAAAAAGTGCTATATTGTTTCAACCCTTTAAAGGTTTGAAATTCATGTACTTATAATATAGTTAGATAAAAAAGTCAAAACATTTATGTGAATATGGCATCACACTGCTACAATCCTCTCAGCCGTGAACTATTGACAAATGTAGCACATGTAATTCAGTGTACAGTAGTATACTGTGTGTGGTGGTATATAGTGGTACATATAGACCACTTCAGAAAACGTAATCCAACGCTGATCCAACACTGGTCCAGAAGAACTTCCTGTTTCCGTTTTTTATACTTCACAAACATTTGAAGAAAATACAACCAACAGAACATTTATAACTGAATGAAAATGTTAAACGACTATCTTTAAGAATGATCTTGTTTCTGACACATTCTGAGAAAGGCTGAAAGCCGAAACACATCAGTGTGCAGAATTGTAGTTGTTTTCACTGTGTTATTGTGATTAGCCATGATGTGAATGAATGCTTTTTTATATTTTTGTACTGGAATAAATGCCTTGGATTCCATTTTGAAGAATAAGTTTGACACCTGACCAAAGAGCACCTTCTGGGGTTACTCTACGAGGTCCTTCAAGCAAGTAGCGCCCCATGAATTTTCTGTTTTGACTGTCTTTGGTCACTTACACACTGCAAAGTTTCGGGAGTGACAACCGCATTTAAATGCAGTAGTGAATTCATTAAACGATCGTTCCATGTGTGTACGAAGCGGGAGTTACTCCTGCATTTTGCGAATTGTAATTATAGCAATGCGTTGACCGCAGCAGTAAGGAAACATGAATCCCAAGAGTTTAACCTGTTTGGTATGTTGTTTTCCTGTAGAGATTGTTTGTGTTCCACATTTTGAGCTCAAGTACCGCTAAGAGTGATGCTGTGTTTTGTTTGTCATCGGAGGGCTGCTTCACAGAGCACTCTACCCCAGGGCTAGCGGGTATTAGCAACTAGCCCTGTTCAAAACACGTGAAATAGTAAACACTTGTACATCTTGTCATATGATCTTCTTGCACTGCGCATACAGAAAACAAACAGGCATCTTTAATGCACGTATAAATACGTCATTAACAGCTAGTTGTCCAGTTCGGTTCTGGAATTTCTGTAAATGCGGTTGTCACTACCTGCATTTTTCGGGAGTTAATTCGATATTAGAATGCGGTTGTCACTCCTGAAAACTAGTGAAGTGTGTGTGTACAGAACAGGATTAAGCAGTAAAAGGTGTGTGACAACCAAATTTAGATGCAGTGTGTAGGTGGCCTTTTGTGTGTATGTGGTAGATTTAATTATATACGCATGTAAGATAAAAAAAAAAGAACGCGAAAGTGCTTCAAGACCATCCTGCGAAGTGGTCTATAGTGGCAAAGATGTGCTTTTTTATCAGCAAGACTTGAAGCTATTAAAGTTAACGTTAACAAATATGATGTCAGAAAGACCAAACCATTATTATGTAAAATACCTCCAAACTTAGTTAAACCATGTTGTTTTATATTCAAATAAAAGGTACATTTGTCTAGATTTTTAATTTTATGTGACCTATTAAAAAAAATCAATATATTATTAGTAAGTAATAACTCATGGTGACACATATATTGCTTACAAATGACATAATGGGAAAAGTAATTTGATTACAGTAAAGTGTTATCCTCCTCCCCTACAGTATCCATCAGTTATTTTAGATCATAGATTTAATCTTCCTTTCAGAAAAAAAAAACATTTCTCTTTTGTTCTAGAGCAGCAGAAATGGAGCACATGTTTCAGGTCAGGGGTCATTTGGGTTATGCATTGTTCAGCCCGGCTGGACCCGTGGCTTTATGAGTGACCCACCCGCCCGATGATCCCCTCTATTAAACCCTCCTCAGCTGGACAACACAATCCCCCTCTCTTTTTCTTTTCTTGCAAACACTCGCAGAGAGAGAGCAGAGAGGGTGATATGAGGTCCGGCTGGAGGTCATGGTAGGGGTCAATGCTATTCAAAGGCAGGATCAGGACCTCGCAGCCGCCGGCCAATCAGAGGATGCTGTGCGCAGGAGATAACAGACAAACACAGATACACAAATGTGCACATGCACCTACAGTATAAGCAAATAGACGTATCCATGCATGTGAGTACGAAAAAGGAATGCAGGTATGAAGAGACATCACACACCCTAAGGCATGACGCAGCATGCCATGGCCAAGCATCTCTCTCTCTCTTTCCCAAGAATCTCTCTGTATACCCTTTTTTCTCTCCTTCACTGTCTCTGCACTATTACCGTCAGTACCTCACCCAAGAACCACACACACACTTTCAACCTGGTCCTGTATAGGGAGCTATTGGGACCTCCACTGAACCTATTTCACAGATAACCTTTCCAGCTGCCACATCAGAATGATTTTCAATCAGGCTACACACCGGACAAAAGTCCCAGGACCCCAGAGCTGGCTCTCTTGAACATGCTGCTGTTTGCTCGGAAAGCACCTGTATCATTCCTCATTAAAAAAAAAAAGAAGGTGAAATGAGCAAAGGAATATCCCTCCGTGCACACGGGATATGTTATTTGCACAGTTTGGCTCTCTGACAAACAGATAGCCGTGTCACCCCCCTCATCCACCCGCCCTGCATCTTAAAGCTGGTAATCTACTCCACCTCATTTATCTGCATAGAGGAAATTTCTGTTTGAATACTGAAGCTCTGCGCTGTTTATTTCCAGCCTCAGAGTGACAGCGGTGTGTTGAGTGTGAGGTGTGTGTTCTCGCATGTGAGTGCAGGGAGGAGTGTGTGTGTGAAAGGCAATTCAACTCATCAGCCATCCATCACACTATTGACCTGCAGTGGAAGACATTGCTCTGACCCTTACATGCACACATACATACACATAGGTTCATTTTTTATAGGAATAACTGATCCATAATTTAAAATGCTGTCATTCTTGACTAACTCTTCCATCATTCAACACCCATTTGATTTTCGTTCCTTTGTGGACAATAAAAAATGATGTTTAGCAAAATGACCAGGTTGTTTTTCCATACAAAGGTAATGGGTCTGGGAATGTAAAAAAAATGAGATTAAGAATAACCTATCATGAAAGTAGTCCATCTCATGAGCTATATTCCAAGTTATATGAAGTCACATGGTATATTTGTAATAGACCGGAGCTTAAGATGTTATTTGCTGAAAATGTTCCTTTAGTGGTTCTCAAATTGTATTCTCTGTAGCACATTAAAAAAAATCTGTATTGCCTTCAGATACGAGATACATGAAAACCATTGCTGTTTGTTTTAACCTTTTAAAAATATACAATATGTAAATGAAATGGAAATTGGTGTTTTTTTAAGCTAAGAATTGTCCCTGCCCCCCTTCACAATTTTAGTTCTCAATAGCAAGAAACATTTTGTTTGGTCAATTATTTTGAAATTGTAAAACCATTTCTACTTCAGCCTTTCCCCAGCTGCTCCTGGTGCGATTGCAAATTGATGCACATTCATCTATGATCGAACCAAGAATCAAAACGCCAGTTTAAACGGATCCAAACATCGCTTCAAAGAAAACCTCTTCATGCACTGCTATATGTTGATGTGTGGGTGTGTTTTAGATGCTTTGTGGCCTCTTAGTAATGGGAGATTGACTCCTTACACTGCTTGCAGAGTCAGTGAACTCTGACCCAAGAGGTTGACTCATACACAGGCAGATAAAATTGGTTTCTAACGCTGACCAGGCCAGTCATCACAACCTCTCTCTGTAATGAGCTCACAGCAATTTCAGACATTTCCAAATACTGTGTTGTCTTTACAGTGAGTGTGTTTGACTGTGTGTGATAACTTTATTACATGGCGCAGATGTAGAAATAGAGCAAAAAAAATCTCAAGATCTCAGTCATTCCAAACACACATGCAAGGTCAAGGACATTGAACACATTTGCTGAGTAGCTGTGAGGGTGTAGTGCGATCGCCATTTATTTTTTGCACACGCACACACACTCACATACACGTATGTACGCACACACGCACACACAAGGGGTAATTAGCAGAGCTAGTCCACACAGCCACGAGGCATCCCCTCTTTTAGAGGTTTGGTGGCCTTTTACTTGGTCAAAAGAAGAAATGGCTTCCTTCTCCTTCAAACAAAGGGGAACATCATTAAATGTGCTGCCGCCCACAGCCTGAGCCTGATCAATAATCTTGCAAACGGAAGGACTGTGGAGGAGAACGGCCAGGTTAGAGGTGCATTGCTGTCATGAACGTGGGAGGAAGAACCCAATTGCAGGCAGCGGGGATGAAGGGGTTAACACGAGACTTTAATTATAAATAATAAACAAAACACAAAACAAGGACCCGCGATGGGGTAAAACAGCAACAAGAAAATAATTAACAAGCACAGAACGAAGACTGACTAAACACAAGACTGAATAAACACTTGACAAACTAAACTAAACACTTACTAAGACGATGACACAGCAACAACAGGAACAGGAACAGGCAATAACAGCTAACGCAGGACGAGAACAAGGCAACTTAGACAGCACATAGCACACGCATACAGATACAATGACCGAACACAGGACAAAGAAACAAGAGGGTATATATAGGTAAGACAAACAAGGGATAATGACACGGGGCAGGTGTGGGTAATTAAACACTCAGGGGAAGATGACAAGGAAACGAGAGGAATGGGGCCAATGACAAGACACTGGAGAGAACGTATATTATTGTCAAACGGACAACAATATGTTTCTCTCCACACATAACCTAAGGACTCTGCCCCGATCCCACCACACGACTAGAATTCCATAAACAAGACGGTGGGACCGTGACAGAGCCCCCCCCTTAATGAACACCCCCAGGTGTTCACCAAGGGGTTGACAAAAAAGACATGACAGACTGGGAGACAGACAGGACAAGGCAAAACAAAAAACAAAATCAAGGGTAAACAGACAAGACAACAACAGGACTTGGGTGAGACATCAAAAATAACAAACATGGGAGGGGGGGAGGGACCAAACAAGGGCCCATAGGGGGCAGTCCATAGGGTGGGGAAAAGTCCCAGTCCCCGGCTGCACTCGAGGGCGCGGAGTCCTGGGGGACTTAGGGGGAGTCCTCGGGGGGACAGTCTTTGGCCCTGGCAGTTTCCCAGGGGCCGGCTGGAACAGGGCTTGAGCGCCGGCTGGAAGGCCGGCTGGACAGGGCTTGACGCCGCTGGAAGGCCGGCTGGACAGGGCTTGACGCCGCTGGAAGGCCGGCTGGACAGGGCTTGACGCCGGCTGGAAGGCCGGCTGGACAGGGCTTGACGCCGGCTGGAAGGCCGGCTGGACAGGGCTTGACGCCGGCTGGAAGGCCGGCTGGACAGGGCTTGACGCCGGCTGGAAGGCCGGCTGGACAGGACTGGACGCCGGCTGGATCCCGGACTGGACGCCGGCTGGATCCCGGACTGGACGCCGGCTGGATCACCGGACTGGACGCCGGCTGGATCACGGACTGGACGCCGGCGGCACCGGACTGGACGCCGGCCGGATCACCGGACTGGACGCCGGCCGCACCGACTGGACCGGCACGCACCGGACTGGACCCGGCTCGCACCGGACTGGACGCCGGCTGCACCGGACTGGAGCCGGCCGCACCGGACTGGCATGCTCGGCCGCACCGGACTGGATGCCGGCTGCACCGGCGTGGACGACTCCTCCGCTGCGCCTCTCCCTCCTTCTCCGCACCACGGATCCATAGCCAGACCTTGGCAATCCGTGGGGACCGGAGGGAGTTCCGCAGCGGAGGAATCAGCGACGTCATCCCCGGATCCCCCCCTCCCCTCGCTACCGGCGCCGCCAGAGTGAACGGGGACCGTGGAGCTCAAGCCGGAGGGTACTGAGTCCCCCCGGGTCAGCGGCAGCTCAGGTCGAGGCCCTCCGGCGTGATCGACCGCGAGGTGGAAGTCCCACGTGGAACCCCACCCCCGGGATGTCCCGGTTGCCACGAACCTAGACCATTGCCGCGAACCCTAGGGGACCCAGCAGCCTCAGCATCAAAACAATGACCGAACACAGACAAAGAAACAAGAGGGTATTTATAGAGAGTAAGACAAACAAGGGATAATGACACGGGGCAGGTGTGGGTAATTAAACACTCAGGGGAAGATGACAAGGAAACGAGAGGAATGGGGCCAATGACAAGACACTGGAGAGAACGTATATTATTGTCAAACGGACAACAATATGTTTCTCTCCACACATAACCTAAGGACTCTGCCCCGATCCCACCACACGACTAGAATTCCATAAACAAGACGGTGGGACCGTGACACATTGCTGGGTTACATCAAGACCATGAAATAAAATTACAGCCAGCAGCACTGTGTGTTTTAAGATGAAGTGGAATGGTGGGATGTGATGAAATATGTTTGTGGTTCAGGGTGAAATAAAATATGTTTTAAAGAATTAATTTTGAAAATGTTTACAGCACAAATTCTGGGTTGCTGTTCTGGTTGGTTTCTATACAGTTGCTGGTCAGTTTCTTCTTTTCGGCTCTATAACATTCTGGTCTCCAAATATGGCTCAAATCTCTTGTGCATCTATTGGAACTGTATACCTGTTTTACCTGCTGAAAATCACAGCACGCGTCCATTTAACCAGATGATTTGCTGTATCTTTCATGTCAGATGTGCAATGAGTTTAACACAGAATTTCAACACTTTTTAAGTTTTGTAACCCTACAGTAATATGTCCAATAGTAGTGGCAAAGCAAGCATAACAGGCCAGGCATTGAATTGAAGACTTATGCTGCCTCCCTCTGAAAAACTCTTAGTGTTGTCACATTAGCATCTATGATCAGTTTATTGAAGACAAATTGTATATAATTGTGCATAAACAGCATCTTCTAATCATATTAATTTATGGATTCCACAACTGCTTGGCAGGCCGTCTTCAGCTAATTCGAAGCTGAAATGTTTTGACGAAAGATCAATGGGGTATGATTGCGTATGACCCACCGAGGGAAGGAGGGACAGAGTTTTAGATTAGCGCACGATTGATGTTAGCTTTAGCCGGGCTCCTCCACAGAACGAACCATTATCTTACATGTAACCCCTTGCAATTGAGTTTGCTCCAACTTAATCATGCCCCCCTTGGTCATGACCATGGGTTAATCTAATGGAGGGACAGCACTTCAGGGCCACTGCGGGCATTTGGGGGCTTCAAGAGGCCTCCAGAAATGCTGCGTCCTGGCAGTTTGAATTTCCTTTAAAAGAAATCTGGTCGAGGATTTTCTGGACAGGCGTTGATGATACATGTTTACTGGACATTAACAGACAGAGAAATGTTCTGAAATTACTCGGGTGTTTTACACCAGCTCTGGACATCTTGGCATCTGAATGGGATGTCAAAACAACCGTTTAACAACATTTGAATGGAACTCTACACTAAGTTATTAGCATAGTTATTCTTTCAAAAAAATTGACTCACCCACCTTGAGAAAAATAAATCCCATTGAAATGGATCTAGACAAAATAATGAAAAGGTAATTAAATGGATATGTAATATGCCTCAAACACTGTGAATAAGCAGAATTTTGGAATCAGCAGCTTCTGTTTCCATAAACTTTTACAAACAAGATGAATGAATGAACACAATGGTTGTCGCTCCAGTACCAAACAGATGCTTCCACATAGAACCGATCTATCCACTGACCTTTAAAGCTTTACATTTCATAATTTATGGGCTTGGGACACTACGTATCCGCACCTTCTTTCATTGTGTTAATGCGGGCGTGTGGCTTGGCGGCTGACAGTGGCTAATTCCATTAGAGAGATGAGCCAGGGACTGACACTTCTGTGGGCTAATGAAGTGCAGGGATGTAGTGTCAGGCCTCCAAAGCCCTGCTGATAGTTTTCTGCTAAACTCAGATTTCTCTTTGCCTCATTAAAAGGCCTCAGAGTTTTATTAGAGCTGCATCTGTTAAAGTCTCTTTGAGTAATTGGCCCGATGCATTTCGAAGCCGTATCAGTTTTCCTGAACATTAATGGAAGAGAATCATCAGAAATTTTACCCATATCCTTGTCACCTTACATCACACAAATACATTAGATTTTACATGAGATAACACAACAAATACTATTAAGATTGTGTAATATAAAACTACTATTCCTACAAGGCTTTGTGTGATCATGTAGATAGTACTGTATATAGCCTACTTCTTAAATTGGCTTTATAAAAATGCATTGCATCTACCCACATCACAACCCTTTGCACACAAAAATCTCTGATGTGAATTGCTAGAAATGACCTTAAATTTGATGGACAAAAATATAACAGACTACTTTCTGCTTGTTTAAAGAACGAAATGGCTATTTATTTTAGACAGAATGTGTTTCACAAGATTTTGTTGTACAACGTTGGTAGCTACAGCAGCCAAATCAAAATAATCTATCCCAACTAACAGTAAACATTTTCAGAAGTTTGGTTAACATTCTTTGAATTTTTTCTCAAAGTTATCCAAACATGACCCTGCTTTTGAAAAACAGCTACATTTTAAATTTGCGATTTAGTTTTTCGACATAAAACCATCCCACATTGTCTAAAGTATGTTCTGTGAAAATATAAACTTAATATATTTAATATTGACTGATTAAACTCATGTCAAAGATTGAAATCGTTGTGAAATTAATGGTTGAAATCAAACTTTGATGCTTATTATCTTATAATTACATTTTGAGACTTGGAATTCACAGGCAGGTTCACAATAGGTATATGGTATTAAAATGTTATTCACACGTCATTAGTGGAACAAATATCAGCAAAATGTTCTTAGAACATATTGTTATTCAACTTCTATATCTCCCACATGTAAAAGGCATGTAAGAATAGTACTTTGCAAATGGCTCTCGCATCCAGTATCATCAATTCTGACCTTTCCAAGTGAATCTTCTTAAAGTGGAGGTAACATGCTATTTCATGCATTCTGACTTCACTGTTAAACGTGCTGGCTTCTCAAGTTTAACATGGTCAACTTGTCTAAAAACGAGTTGAACATGTGACGTATTATTTCTGTGCTCTATTCTCTCCGCCAGGGTTCGTACAGGTTTTGGAAAGTTTTTTTCGAACATGGATTACATAACGGTAATAACGGCAAACACAGGGGCATTATGTAGGGAGACTAACAAAGGATAATTAACAAGGCACAGGTGTTGGGAATGAAACACTGATGGGAAGCTAAATGAGGAAACGAGAGGGGCGGGGCCAAAGACGGACCGGAGAGAGCGCATGTTATATCAGAATCAACAATAACATGCCTCTCTCCACACAAAACATGAGGCTCTGTCATGATCCTGCCACTAGACCAAGAAAGACATGACATGATGTGGCAGAATCATGACACATATCAACGCCAGGGTAAAATATGGCAGAAATAATAAAAGTATATTACTAAACACTAAATGTAAGAAGTAGGAAAAGTTTGCCATTGCCGACACTCTGTCTAGCCTTCCGAAGGCTTCCAACACAATAAACAAGTTGTTTACCAAGAATGTCTATGTATGTGTGAAAGTGCCTTTTTGAAAGCACACAATCAATCCAATATATAAATGCATTCATCAAGTTCTGATAAGTTTGATGTTTATAGCGAGTCTAAAGGTCAAGTGAAGCTCAGGTGGCCACTCTGCAGCATATCTACTATTCCAGTCAGTTCGTTTAAGCTGAAACTTTTGAAAAGACAGTTTGAGGGATATCAGTTCTGTATGTTTTCCAGCCGGAGAGTCGCACCCCTGCGTGGGCCGTTTTGTTTAGAGCTCTTAAAGCTGTGTGGAACTGTGGCTGCAGGGCCCATTTAGCCTGTACCGAAGCACAATACCTGACCTTTAGCCAAGCGCCGTTACAGGGCAGCAGTATAGAGAACCCTGCGGTTCTGTCAGTCCGATAGAACCGCAGCGGGGTGGGAACCTGGAGCAGCAGGGAAACCATTGAAAGGGCACGAACCATCAATACAAGATAGGGCGTGGCCTAGAGATCATCCCTGTATGAAATATACTTGCCAATATTAGCTGAATGAACGTCGGTGCTTCACGCTATGACTGACACTTGACCGAAATGAAACTAGCAAAACAAACTGTGTGCTGTAGGTGTTAAACACGTACGTATTTATGTTTCAACTCTTTAAGAAGAAAAAGAGTGAAAGCCTCACAGAGAGAGTGAAAGTGGGAGAGATGGAGCGAGAAGACACCGGAAAGTACGATTGTGCTGCCGGGTTTGATCTTTTTGCAAGTACATTGATTCGGCAGACTCAGACTCTTTTGAAACCACAGGACTATTGACCCAGTGTGGCACTGATGGTACCGCACCCTGCTCCCCTCCCCACCGGGCCATTGCCGGACCATCGCTGAGAGACCACCGGACCACTGCGTGAACCCTTTCATGCCTCTCAGTAGTGGCCTGACCTTTAGCTGGACCTGAGGACCCCACTCATGCTATTCGTATAGACACACTGAGAAGACCATCCTATTATATTACCAGCATTCACACCTCAAACAGCAATCGCAGAGCTCTGGCCGAGCATAAACAGGTGATTCTGTGGTCTTTTGCTGCATTCCATTCAGTTAGGAAAGCTGTACCTTCCACCTTCTAAGTCAGATTTTGTGCAGACATCCACCGTTTTAACATTCTGTGATGTAATGTATGATAAACAATGCATTGCTAGCATTTGTTTTTTCCGCATTTGCAAAAAATGTTTGCTAAACAATTGAATGGGATAAAATGGGAACAATAGGATATACCTTTAAAAATTCTTAAACTAAAATTTGTTTAGCAACATTTTTATCGACACATTGGGAAAACCAAAAATGATGCTCTAATAATCTTACACTTAAAAACAAATGCTAACTTTGTTTATCCTACACAGTTTTATAACATAAATGTTTTAATTATAAAAGACAAATTGTAAAAGAAAACCCAGCAACTGTTTACACGCAGATTGTATAGCTAAAACAATTTGGTTTTGGATTAACATTACAGAGACAACATCTGTGATTTTTCATTCTTATATTTGTTTTTATTTGATTTCTTTATGCATCATCTTTCTCTACAGAAAACATTTCTACGTTAAGAAAGTTTGGGTTATCAAGTATACTTCATACGATCTAAAGGGGTCATTGTGATACAATGTATTTCAGCAAAAGAGAGTTTATACATCAGATTAGTCTGTTTTACACGACACATTAGGATAATCAATAGGTTGGCATATTATACTGAGTGGTGGTACCAGCTGTGTGCTGGACCCACTCCTCATTATCGCACAGGACGTCTCCCTCCAGGATGGTCTTGTACGCAGTGCATGTATCGATAAGTTTCATGGTTCTGGTCCTCCACTGGACTGCCATCACCTTCATTGATCGCTCAGAGCCATGGAGAATCTGTGTGACCCAGCAGCGGGAAACAGACCTCCTCCAGAGCTCTGAACCCAGACTCTTTTAATTACTGCCCTCACCATTGCATCACCAGGAAGTTAATGGAGAGAGGCAAATGAAAAAACAAGAGGTGGAAAAATGGATAGAGAAGAGAGAAAAGTCATTGCCTCTTCAGAGAATCTTGTTAAAACAAAACCTTTGCTTTTTTTTTAAATGTGAAAGGCATATTCAAATTTTTAGGTCATAGGCACATTTCCACTGTACCAGTGTCTCAGACTATCTTTTGTGCATATTGCATCCTACATTTTGACAAGCTCTGTAAAACAAAAAAATACATACCTACTTTTAAGAGGTTTGAGTTGTAGGAAATTTGAATTATGGAAATATATATACAGTATATTTTTATGTTATATGTATTACCTGCCCTGCGTCTCTGCCTTGGTATCATCTCCAAGCTGGAATCAACTCCAACTCTCCCCACAACTCCAATCAGGAAAAGTGGTATAGAGAATGGATGGATAGATATATTTTTATTTGGCACTTTTACTGTGAGAGAAAATGGTTCAGTGTGTTTGTTCTCTGATGAAAAGACCAGTTTAAACCAGCCTAAGGTAAAAGTCTTTGCTGGTTTTAGGTGAATTACCTCATCAATAGGTTTTGACACACAGCTCACAGGCATTAATGCTATTTTTAATTGCAAATGTGGTAATTGCCCAAAGCAACTATTTCCAGTCATAAAAACACAGCCACAGTCCACAGTACTTAAACGGGGAAGGTCTGAAATTGCACAAAATCTTCTAACCTGTAAATAATGTGTATCAAATCAATAATAAAAATATTATTAAACACAGCTTTAATTCAAATCAGGCTAAAAGGTTACGCACATCACACTTAGACAGGCAGCTTCATTTAATTTCTGTCGGAACTATTTGTTAAACCCTAAACAATTGCATTGTTGTCAAGATAATTTGTTTGTTTTTCAAATAAGAAGCTGGGAGGAAATATCTCACACATCATTTTTTCTATATTTTGAAACATAATTAATGGAAATTTTATTTTGTAATTGGATTATTATAAAATTCTGGAGCATTTGCTAAAGCTATGTAGCATCAGTTAAAATATTTCATTGCTGTTATGACGTATGGTCCAGGCTCAGTTTCAGTGGGTCTCTATAGCGCTGCAGTGATCTCATTCAGTCTTTATGGACTTCTGGAGGGACGGAGACATTAACGTTAGCACTCATTACGATAATTGATCTACGTTTATGACCAGCATCTAATACACACGAATGCTGAGTAAACAACAACTTCATGACAGACCCAGACCCTTCGAAATGACATAAATCTACATACATGTGTAATATATTACCTTTTGGTTCTTAGTAGTTGAGTAAAAAACACAATTTCACAAAATCGTACAAAAATGATTAATTAACAAGCAAAACTTGAGTTTTATCTTAAGCAGCTATAATCGTTGTGGGTGCTATACCTTGTTGTATAATGTAATCTATACAAATGTGTATGCAAGTATATTGCAGACAAGGGTCTTGTTTATGCGCATGCATAAAACAACCAGGTTTTAACTATTTGACAACGACACACTTGAGGCTATGAATGTAGTTTTACATTGATCAAATACACAACAGTGAACATTTTTGAAACAAAGCGCTCACTGCATCTGCGTTGGCAGTGATAGATCCATCTGCCATGGACATCGATGCTGAATGTTTGATGTGGGCAGTAATGTGTACATGACTGCATATTCAAATGATTGCTTGTTCAGTCACATGACCAACACCAGCCATTGCAATTGTATGATTATTATTGATTTGCTCCCTGGCTGTCAATCCCGGCTCGTGCTCAGAGAAAGAAAGCGAGAGGTGATGGACAGAAAGAGGATTGGACAGTAACCATGCGGCATAGAAGACTCATCTTCGAAATGAGCTGGGATGAGATGGTGCTGCTGGATAAGCATAATTGATGATTGTCTTAGCAGCAAAGGGATGAGAGCAGGAAGAAAAAAAGGAGATGAGGGATGCTGGGGGAAATGGGGGCAGGGGGGATTGGCTACAAGAAAATGAGAGAGAAAAATTCCTTTGTGGTCGTCATCCTCTGGGCACTACTGTGTACTTTATGTTGGAGATCATCTCCAAAATCCAGAAAAACAAATATGCAGGACCTTTGGATTGAAATGTCAGCGCGCCACAGGCATTGATTTCCTTCTGAAGTGTCCGAGGCTGCTGGATATTCACCGTGCTGATGTAAGACACCTTCTCCAGACATCTGCACGTGCACAAACACCTGATTATAGTCCACACATTCAACCTCCAAGCTTAGAGTTTTAGTGCAAGGTGCATTTAACCCCACCTGTAGTATTTACTTGTAGCTAATTGCATAGAGCCTACTTTATAATACTACATATACACTCTAAAAAATGTTGGCTTATTTCAACTAATCGTCGGGTCAGATATGGACATAACAACAGTTGATTAAATTAACCCATAATAAGGTTATATTTGACCCAACAATGGGTTAAAACAACCCAGCAATTTGGCTTGAAACAACCCATGATATGTTAATTTATAACTCAACAGTTGGGTTTGTCCATTTTTGACCCAATGCTGGCGTAATAATAACATATAACATAATAATAATAATATTGTTTTTTACTTTTAACTTGAACCTTAAGCTTAAAAAGTAAAAGCATCCGTCTGCTTGTCCAGCTGTCTATAACACAAGTTTGAGGTTGCTGTGTGTTCTGCATATCTCATGCTACATTACTTGTTCAGCTTCAAAGAAAACACTGCAGACCACAGGGATATAAAGTGTGGTTGATTCTCCAGTGTTTTGAGACCTGTTGTTAACTTCTCTCTGCTGACAGGCTGATTGCAGTTCCCAGGTTCCATTCAGAAGTAATGGAGCACCATTCTCTCAGCTCACAAACCCAATTAAATCTGGAGATCTCTCACTGATAAACCCAATCTAACCCGGCCACTGGATTCTTCATCTCTAAATATATATTACAGCTCAGAGCGCAGAGAGAAGGGAAGGTCTGAGCATGAGCAGTTGAGAGGATTGCTTTTACTGTCTGTTGATATAAGTGTGTATCGACGTTTGGAGAATTTGACTGAGACGACGTGCTTGGGTTAGTGTCGCTGATAGTTAGTGTAGTTTTTAACTTTGAGACTTCATGAGATTACAGGCAGCTCTGTAAATTCGTTGTAAATTGTTGTCAAAGGCAACATACCTTATAATGACAAATTAAATTTCCCTTGCTGTTTTGAAAAGCATACTGTAACCTCCCCAGTCCAAAAAGATGTATTAAAATAAACATGCGGAAGTTCTGGTCTCCAGACAACTTGTAAATTGGATGTTTCTCACCTCCTGTTTTAAACAATGTCTGGAACGACACTCAAAGTCAGACATCCGACCTGTGAATATCAACTTTAGCAAGATGCTCCATTTGATGTCAAACTATTTTACAACACCAAGTGATATGAAATAGTCTTTTTTGTTTTAGATGTTATTCCAAATCCAAACAATAAATGCCATTTTGGCACTCTTCGATGTGGGGTCGGAAGTGGGACACTTCAACTTGGATCTTCTGCATTCTGAACTTTTTGGTCATTGGTCAGTTTCATCATCACTCAGATTTAATCTCTCATTGATTACATATTGCTTGGTCCTCTATAAATATCACAGCCAGACCTCTATGGCATCAGAGCTGAAAGTACATGTTCAATTTCTTGCAGTTCTACACAGACCAGCGTATATTATGACATCACATGGTCTCACGAGAGCAGACTGCTTAGAGGGGCCTTGATGGTTCACCATTGCAATGAACAGTTGAATACAGAATGATCTGGAAAAGTATGCCAAATTTTCCCCGCTCTGAACATCCTTCTGAATGATCCCAACAAAAGGAAAATGCATCAGTCTGGCCTTTTAGATTTCTGTTTGTTTGTGGTCTTACAAGCATAAAATAGACACAATCTTTGCGGGCTACATTTGATGTCCCAGTTTGGGATTGGGATTGTACGCTTCTTGTGCTCTCACCAGAGTGACGGAATCAGTGCCACAACTGCCATTAGAATAAACACAAATGCTAACACCTGGCTCTCTCCAGCTTTTTTTACGACCTTGCATAGTGATTTCATTCCAGCACTGACGCAGTAATAATGCTGCGCTTTATAATAAGTAACCAACTGTGTCCATCACAGAGGCCATGAGTGGCCCGGACTGAGACGTGCTTTAATTAAAGAGAGCAAGCACTTATGATGAACGACAGTGCACGCTCTGCAGAAACACTAGGGCTTTATTAAATAATGCGCTTTGGAGATACTAGAGACTCATTTTTTATTTGAGAACTATAAAATTTATTTCTGCAGAGGGTACTTGGCACTGGCTTTTGTAGAGGGGAGTAAAAAGGTGTCCCAATAAATGACAGAAATGATTTCTGGTCCTCTCATTCGCTCATGCTTTTTGTACGAGGTGTATCTTTCGTTTGCAGAAATAAATATTCCCTCTTTACATGGCGCAGAGCAGAATGACAGAAAGCTTCTTATTAGGAGCGGTCGAGACACTATTTTGCATTCTGCATATCCATGGACGTCTTCCCAAAGCTCTGGAATGGGCCGGATTCTTCCAGAAGCGAAGCATCAATTCTCCCTGACACTTATTAATAACCCGAGTCTTCGACATCAGATAGCCGAGCAGCTCTTGACGCCGTCCAATAGTGAAATGGATGTGGCTTGCCAAGGGTGGAGGAGATATAGTAGATGATTTCTGATTGGTCGTGGCTGTCAGAGCAAAGAGGAAAGAGAGGATCTCAGTGTTGACTTCTCTCCTCTCACGCACATTATTTACGAGTGGGTGCAGACGAACAGCCTCATCTCCAGCACCTCGAGTTTTCTGGGCCACAGTACACTTCACATGCTCTCCTGCACACAAGAGGCCTTTACCAATACTGAAAAAACACATATTTTATTCTGACTTTTAGAGTATTTTGTCAGCTTACAGTTCTGTCTAGATGACTCTGGGAAATAAAATGACAAAATAGGTTTTGTATAGGTATAGCCTACTCAATATTTGCATTATTCTTTTCCCTGTTTAACTGCTTTATTTAAATGTGTATAATGCGGTAATGTGAGCCCCACAGGCAGAGGGGTGGGAAAGAGCAGAAGAGGTGCTTTATATCCTAAATAAATTAAAACAGAACACCCTTCCTTCAAAAAACAAGTGTCAGGAGTCAGGTGAAGATGTGCCAGAGATTGCCCTACGATCACTGTAATGCAAGATCAAGCCTGACACAACTGGTTCTCTTAGGAATTTGATTTCCTCTAGAGAAAAGACTCCACCCCTAAGAAAAGAATACGGCCCCTTCGGGAGATCCCCATGAGGTACGTTCACACCCTTTCCCGAGGAAGATGAGTACATTTAAATGCCAAATAAATTGTTGGAGAGTTGGACTAACTATATAATATTTGCAACGATCCTGTCAGTTTAACATCTGCTGGCCATCAGTATTTTCTTTCCTGCTTACAGTATATCATGATGTAACAATATCTAAATTATTACATAGGTAAACCCCCCACATGTGTTTGGGGTGAAATCGCCACATGGCCTATAAAATTTCTGTGTGTGTTCCTGTTGGCATATGCTCTGTTGTTCTCTGTGCCTTGCAACCAAGCTGTCATAAACACAGGTTATAGAAAAACTAAGCTGGATAAATAAATGCTTCTGTCTCACAAATGAAAGCTAACCCCAGTGGTTGTTTCCTACTGATGCACAAATGGTGGAAGGAAAAAATCTGGCAAAGTGCTGTATTGTAAGAATCTTTGTTTAGAGCAATATAGCAACTTTAGGATTTACGGCTACCAGAGTGTATTTTGTTCTGAACCCCTTAACATTTCTTTTAAATCATCATGAAAGGGCATTCACAACCTATTCTTCAGTGTGAAATGGGATTTTCAGTGAGAAAAAATGTACGATGGGATTTTATTGTATCCATTAAGAATTGATTGGGTTGTGAAAAGTGGACATTACCGAGCAGAATAGAGGTAGAGGGATTAGTAAGAGGGATTTGAGACATTTCAGAAGGCCAAACATGTTCATTTAAGTGGCAGAGCAAATTATTTCATTTTATGAAAGATTTGCACCAATGATTCAAGCACAATGTTGACTTCAGGTAGAATTCTGATCCAGAATTCAGAAGAATTCAGTTGCAAATGTCTAGATTATATATGATATTACCAAGATAATGTTTTGAATTGTAAAAATAGCTTTGGAGCCTCTCTCCAGAGAGGGTCTCCTCTGGCCCAGCTGTTTGTGTTACACTGAGAAATTCTCTGTTCCGATAAGTCACAGTGGAAAACACATCTTTATGTCGAGGGCTTTAGTGCCCACATCCCATTTTCAACAAGAGCGGCTTGTAGTCAGCTGGAGGTTTTTTCAGGGACTGGTGTTTGTGCAGTTCAATGATATGAATCTCTGTGTGTGTGCTGGTCAAGCACCTCTAATTTAAAGAGCTGAAATATAGTCCTCTTTCAGTCCACTAGCAGAGCACTTCCATGAAAAGCAACTCCTGCGATGATTGCTTGGGATTATTTAGAAAATGGAGCCACTTGTGGAAATCCTATTTTGCTGCTAGCCAGGCTTTCAGACTGTGCGGTCTGGGTCCATGAGAGGAAATTAAATCAATTATCAATTTCCCAATTAAAGCCTTGGTATCGCTGACAGAAGCACAGGAGAGGGATCAAACCGGTGGAGTTCAGTTAACCGGCTGCGTTGTTATCCACAGTCAATCTGTTCTGGGCTTTTGACTCTCTTCACCTAAACTTATACAGACTCAAAATATGCCACTCCATCCTGAACTCATCTGAGAAAATTGCAAAAACTGGTACAAGTAATAAGGTGTTAATGATAACAATGGTACCACCTCAAGATTCAGCCCTTGCTTATGTCCCTCCTCAATTTGAACTTGTTTTTGTAAAGTTGTGTATAACATTCAAAACAATGTAAGGATTCTTATGCCTAGTCCACACGTACACGCGTATTTTTATAAATATGTATTTTTTCCACACGAAAACACAAAAACACTATATAAAGCACTGTCAAAGGCATGCCAATCCAACAGGTGGCGATGTAACCCTAACCATAAAGCCGTGTTGGCCAATCAGAAGCCTGGAATCTGACGTCAAATAAAGGAGATAGCGGCACGTATTCCAACGTCATACGCCAAATCTCCGGTTTCACCGTCTACACGACAACACTGAAACCGGAGTTTACAAAAATCTTCACCCTGGCAGGAGTTTTCAAAAAAGTTCGGTTTCATTAACCGAGTACTGCATTTGAACGAACGGCCAATACCCATGTTCGTTTGGACAGGGCATTAGTGTAACGGTTTTGCCTGTTTTCTGTTTTGATTCAGTTTCTGTTCTCCTGCCTTGTTTGTTCCCTTGGTTGTAAATTGCCCCACACCTGTTTCTGTTTCCCATGATTGTGTTCCTCTTGTATTTAAACCCCATGTTCTCCTCAGTTCATTGTCTGCTATTGTTTCGTTTTGGTTGTTGTGTATTCTCCTGGTTTCTCCCTTTTGTTTTATTATTAAAAGGATCTTTGGAATTGTACTACTTCGTTGTGTGCTTGAATTATACAGCATTGTGTGACACTCAGGGACAGTTTTGCCTTTCAAACCCCTTTTTATCAGGTATAAATATGAGCTAGGTGAGCTGGTAGATCATCTTGGACCAGTTCTTCTTGGCTTGGATTGTCCATCAGCCCTTGACCAGATAGTCTACCAGCCCAGCCAAGTACCCACCAGCATGTACTGCAGTTGGTCAACCACCTGGAACACCCAATGGCTAGTTTAGACCTGCCAGAAACACACTTTAGTTGTTTTTAGCTGTATTTTCCAGCATGTTTCGGCACTACAGTCAAATTCAGTGGCTCTGGGCAAATCCTGATGGGCTGGTAATTGAGTTTTCAAGCCAGGCGACATACTGAACCCCTCCAGAACCATTAGATAGGGTGAAGGGGATTTGGATTTGCTGCCATTTTGTTTGTGGCGTTTTCACTGTGGTGAATCTAAGTGGACCTTTACAGTAGAGGCCTCCAGAGAAAGGAATGAGAGGGGAAAGGGAGATTATCCTATTAAATCCTACATGTCTCTCGGGGATTAAGTTTAAGCACTAACACCAGCACTTTTCATCTGAGGCAGAGCCTTTCTCTTCTTTTTCACTGCTGGAAAGACCTGCTTGGTCAGTCCGGATTTTTATGCTGGTGTATATGTGCTAGTCTACCTAGTGAAAAAGTATATGCATACCATGGGAAAGCTGTTTGACCATAATAGACTTTCTTGTAAACATCCTAGAGTGAGGATTTTTTCTGGTTAGCTGGTCGTTTAGTTAAGGTAAACTAGTTAACTCCTATATATACTCCTGCAGGCTTATTACAAAAACTCCAACTGGTCCAAAACGCGGCAGCTCGAGTTCTTACACGTACAAAAAAGTATGAACATATTAGCCCGGTTCTGTCAACCTTGCACTGGTTACCTATAAAGCATCGCGTTAACTTTAAAATCTTGCTTATTACCTATAAAGCCCTACATGGTTTAGCTCCTCAATACTTGAATGAACTCCTTTTGTATTACAGTCCTTCACGTGCATTACACTTTCAGGCGTCCTGTCAGTTGGTAATACCTAGAATTTCAAAATCAAGTGCAGGTGGTAGATCCTTCTCCTATCTAGCGCCTAAACTTTGGAATAGTCTTCCCTGCACTGTCCGGGAGGCAGACACACACTGTCAGTTTAAATCTAGACTAAAGACGCATCTTTTTAATCTTGCATACACTACTCTTCCATAATATAAATCCTCTGAGGGCTTAGGCTGCATTAGTTAGATCAACCGGAACCAAAAACACAACTGATGTACTTGTTGCATCAAAGAGTGCAGAACAGTACTCTACTCTCAGCCAGTCTTGTCTCATTGTTCCAAGGTTACCACAGCGAGCAGGATGCAGTTCATGGCCTGACCTGATGGTAGAGCGGAGAATGGGAAGTGGGGACCTGACAAGAGCTGAGATGATAGAGCTGGATAAAGAAGGACGCGGTCTCTTGACATGTCTTCACCACAAAATTTCAAATGCTATTAGATTATTAATGATAATCTTAAACTATAATTTATTTTATTATTAAGTTTATTTATTTTATTTAGCCTTGTTGTGCAAGTTCTCTGGAGCTTGTGCAGAGGCAGCAGCTTTTGCCAGAGGGGAACTGGAATCCCCTGGTTGGGCCTGGGTTCTCCTGAGGTTTTTTTTCTCGATTAGAGTTTTGGGTTCCTCGCCACCGTTTGCATACTGTTTTTGCACTATCTGCCTGACCGGGGGGGCTGCTTTAGAATTTTAAAGTTTTACTTAATTAATATTGCATATAGGAATTTATAGTCTGTTATATTTGACCTGTGCTTCTCTCTCCTTTATCCTAAATGTGTGCTCTCACTGAGCGTGTGTGTGTGTGTGCGTACTTGTCTGTGTACGTATGTGTGTGTGTGTGTGTGTGCGTGCGCATCCGTGTGTGTCTCTATGTCTATGTGTGTTAGTACGTGTGCATATTGTGTGTGTGGAGTGTTTTGTATGTGGGTATGTCTGTCTTCTGTGTTTTCAACTTTTTCTTGTTTTTGCAGGTACAACTTTAATTATTTTGCTTATAGCCAATATGTCTCATGTACAGCTGCTTCGTAACAATGAAAATTGTAAAAAGCGCTATATAAATAAAGTTGAGTTGAGAGTTGAGTATATGTATTTTTCTCTGCCAGGCCAGTAATGTTAATGGTTAGCACTCATGCAAAGCCAGTTTTGCTGAAGTGTCAGTCATTATTCCTTCATCTTCTGTTTTTTTGTTTGTTTGTTTGTTTGTTTGTTTTAGTCATTTTTGTTCACTCTCAAACAAAACACAAAGGCATCATTTAAATCTGCAAATTGATTACTATTTGTTATACCGAAGACTTTCTTGTCTTTATCGTCATATTTAGTGTACTATGACAGACTTCTTATTTCCAAATAATGACCTACAGCAGTTAATTGTCCATTTCCTTTCATTCGTTTTTTGATAAATGCGTTTGACCACCATTATGAAAACAAAATGGTCAAAAACACAATATCCAAAGGCCCATGGTATCAAACAGTAAAGAATAACACTTATATACTTGTAGATATAATATCAGATATACATGTATGCTATGATATTTGGGCTACTCTGAAACCGTGATGTCCATAATGAGACCATGTCCTCTGGTAACCTCTGGTAACTTTTGGTCCTTTTTAGTTAAAATGCATTACTCATGAGGTCTAACAGATTTCATGTACTGTAATCTCAAGAGTCTTGTGCTCAAGGAACTGATGTTGGCCTGATATGGGCTGCCAACATAAGCAAAGACTTTTTTGTCATGGGAAGGGATATTACACTGAAGCATGTACGTGTGTGTGTCCAGGTTCTCCAGCTTTGCAATGCACATGCCGCAGGCTACAGGACTCAAAATATCTTCCCTGACACCTAAAGCAGGTCTAGGATTAAAGATTCCTCTAAAACACAGCCTATAGATACATCTCAATATGCCCCCCGCCCACCATGTCACTCTCTCTGTCTCTGTAAAGTGATGGTTGGCCACGATTTTGGAGTCTTTGTTCGCTTATATGTCCAGCTAACTGCCTCAGGCAATAGCTTTGCTTTCCCATCAGCCATTGCTCTCAGCAGGAAACCCTCTCTGTGCCTCGCCCAGGACGAGATCTTTAGCCACTTAAGATTTGGGGATGGATTCAGTAGCAGGTATAAAATATGAAGGGCTGTATAAAGTAAGTCTGGATATTCCTGCACATCTTTTGACCAGCTACGGTAATTTAAATGACTTGTTTTTGGCGTTGTTTCTGTGAAATAATCAGAACGTACATTTGGATAGAATTTACAGTAACATGTAAACTGACACCAAAGTTTTTGATTCTCTTGATTATTGTGTTATGAACTATTTAATAAAACCCACCCTAAAAGGAACTATGACTGGGTGCTTTACATGTGGTATAGACCGTGCTTCTCAACTTGGGTCTCTCAGCACCGCACATTTTTTATCTCTCCCTTATTTAACCCATCTGATGAAACCATAAGCTTGTTAAAGATCCTTAAAGGAGTAGTTTACTTCAAAATAAGCACCCGTTGACTTTCCATAGTAGGAAAAATAATTCAATCCAATTGGGGCTTATTTTGAAGTGAACTACTGCTTTAATCGGAACACTGAGTGTGCCAGACAAAAAATACATTTTGACCACTGGATTAGACAGTCTCTTTCCGTCCAAAGTCACAGTAGGGTTAAAAGTGGACCAGGCTTCATGCCAATAATACTGTTTCTGGCTGCACAAAACTGTGCCTTTTTTATTATATTCATGCATTATTCTTTTACACATAACAATTGTGTGTTTAAGTATGCCCACCGCCATTTGTGAAAAAAGCTGGTGTCCTTTTCTTACTGTGTGTGTTAAAGAGTCAATGTGAGAAATAACCATTGTGGGGGGTGTGTGTGTGTGTGTGTGTGTCTTGTGTGATTTATTGATTGTGTTAATGTTAATGTGAGACTCCTGCTTTGTGTGTGTACTATGGCTAGAGGGAGCTCTCTCCTCACTCTCAAAGCCAGACCGCCGGCTTCAAACATGCACACACCAAAAACACTGATTATACAAGCATTCTTGAACATTTGAGAGCCTAATAGCTGGTTGCTAGGGTGTTCTGCATTGTTGCTACCGTACTGTAGGTCGTTGCTTACTTGCCCAAGTCAAAAGAACCGGTCTCTAGGTCTCTGCGGTATTCCCTGCCGTGGGTCAATGGGATTTTTTCACCTGCCAGGCAAAAACCGCAAGTCTGATCATTTATAAAAGTAATAGCGTAGCTCTCCTCATTAAACTGCACCATTTGAGATATCATTCTTGTCCTTAGCAGAAAGGGGTACACTCTGAAGTTTAAATGTGAGAGTTATGTCATTGCTCAAAATCTTAAGTATGACTGATAGTAATAGTGACGCCTGCTTTATCAAACCCCACTAAAAGGATAGTGAAGCAATACAAGGCAGAGAGAGTGAGAGGGGGCCGAGGGGGCAAGACCCCTTCCAGCCCACAGCGGTCATCAGAGCGATAGAGACCGTTCCCATGAGGCCTTGCAAAAAAGACAGGAGAGATGGAGAGGTGGGGGTTTGTGAGGAGGAGAACAGGAGGGTGGGGGGGTCAGATGAAGGAAACAAAAGGATGAACAGAGCATCCTCCACACGTCCGTCACTATATGTGTGTGTGTGACAGGACACAGTGTCACGGTGCTGTCAGTCGGACACTCCGTGGCCTTCAAGTGCTTCCGATTTTAGAGAGCGCAGGTGGCCTCCGAACACAAAGATTGATCCAGAAAAACAAAGAAGAAGGTGTGTGTGTGCGTAAGTTTGGATTCTGTGGCTTTACGGTTTTGGAAATTATTGGGGTGGTTTAAAATGTCTCCTGTTATTTTATGGTTGAATATGTTTTGTTAGTGTATCTTGACGTGTGATGCAATTGTTGCATCAGTCTTTGCATTCATTCACATCACATTTTACTCCTTAAAGATGCATAACTTCTCAGTTGCGTATCAATTAGTTACTTATGGAGACATACAAATTGAAATATAAGTTCATATTGAAATGAGGGGATACAATTGGGGTCTTTTAATCAGGTGAAAACTCCTAGAAGCAGGCATCTCAGTTTAAGGCTGGACAACTCTTCCTGGTTTTATTTTTTTTTCCGATTTCCAGCGTGGCTGATTTTTGCTTACCAGCTCCTGTCGGCCATTCAGACAGTATTTCATTGTATATGGGTACAGACTATGGTTCAGACTAAGATTCATCTAATCACAGAAGATCAGATGTGTTTTATGGTAGAACCGACTATACCATGATACTCCCATACTCAAATCTGTCATACACTAACAATTAAGTCAATGAGAAATTGACCACTCGAGCCTTCGTCAACTGAGTTGAGAATGACAATTGATAACCTATATATATAATTAAAGTTTGAAACATTAGCCACTTATCGAACAATTTCGGGATTTTTCAGATTTTCTGAACAAAATCGGAGTTGTGTTTTTGTTGTCTGGGAGGCTTTCATGCTAAACGAGATTATGTAATATAGACATATAAGTGGTGACTCTATTACAAAAAAAAGTGCTTTTTATAAAAACATGGTTTTCAAATCATGGTTATTTTGTGATAACCATTGTTTTACTACAGTAATCATGTTTTTTTGGTTTTAACTGTAGTAAAACCATGGTACATTTTCGTAAGGGATTTAAGCGGAGCATTTATTAACTCACAGTATACACTACAGTCTCCAGGCTTACTGAATCACCGACATCAACATTTGAATAAATTATGAAAAATGAATCACTGACTGGCCATGTGGAATTTCGTTACGAAGATAAAGGTTAGGATCGTGGTTTTCCGATAGTTTTACAGCTCACCATGAGCGTATATTAGCATTTTTTGTTTGTTTGCCTATAGCATCTTATGGACCCGGAAACAGTATATATGACCTTCCATATATGGTGGTGCGTGACGTCAGACTAAACAACCGAATACTAATTTTTTTGTGAGTTGGGACCAAACGTAACTGCAACAACAATGGCGTCAAGCTTTTATACATATGTTTACACCTGAGTGTCACATGTCTACTAACCAGAGGTTTGTGTGATTTTGTGGTGTTTGTCTGGACTCAACTTTTCCGTGGTCATTTACAAGTCTAAGTGTGTTAGCTAGTATTTTTGTAATCTTGTTACAAGACAAGACAACACCCAAACTTAGATTATTTTGAGCTATAAATGTTTATTCGACTGAGTGATTGTGTTTTCCTTTCTCTGGTGTTTTTTAGAAGCTAAATCTGATGGTGTTCATGCAACTCAACATGAGCTAAAATACACTGCTCTGAACATGAGCGTGATGGGGGATTGGTGCTTGTATGTGCTGAAAGGTGGATTTCTGAATTAGGTTCTTTAAATGGTGCTGGGCTGGGAGGGGAATATTGATCTTGAACTAGCCTCAGCTGGTTCCAAGGAGCCTGTGCGTGGGTGTGTGTGTCTGTTTCTAGCGTCTTCCTGCACAAAGCAGTTGTGTTTTCAGGAGAATAATTCTGAAACACATCACAGCATCCCACAATATGTGTGAGCCTGCAGGTATACCTTAAATAACACGTTCAGAAAATGAGAAGGCCAATGAGGATAATTAACACTGAAGGAAATGTTAAACTTTGTCTGTGTGTGTGTGCGTGCGTGTGTGTGTGTGTGTGTGTGTGTGTGTGTGTGTGCGTGCGTGCGTGCGTGCGTGCGTGTGTGTGTGTGTGCGTGTGTGTGTGTGTGTGTTTGTGTTGCTATAAACATACTGTAAACATCACTATAATTATATAAACTCTTGTGAAAAACCCTTTTTGATATAGGGTATTATAATGTACATTTATAAAAAAGGTAATGCTACAGTATATAAAAACATTGATACTTCAATTTTTCAACAGTATTTATTCCAACCAATCATGCTAAAGACAATTTTTCAAACTCTCATAGACTCATCGTAATCTGATCATTGTGTCTTGCTCTCGAAACATTGTGTGTGTACTAAATGAAGTAAACTATTTTATTTCATGTTAACGGATATAAATGCATGATATTACTAAAATGACAAGTCTTCTTCCCCTTGTTTAGAGAAAAGCCCCTCTGGTCCTCATCATCCTCCCCCCCAGATGATGATGTATCACCAGGTCTCTGAGTCCTTAAGGCTATTATATCGCAGGAAGCAGGCTGACGTGCTCCAAGGCACCCCGGAAAATCAATACACCGGGGGTCAATTACAATATTTGGAGCACGTGACTTCCAGAGCAAAATAAATCTTTTGTATCAAAAATGGTGCCTGCTTTTGTCTAACATTACTCAGCTTTGAAGAGCTGAAATGGGATATGGAACAGAGATGTTGTGCGATTAAAATAATTCTGAATTTTTTGCTGGAGAAATTTGTAAGGATTTAAAAATGAGGTCAAATACAAGACATTATAACATTTTAACATGGTATATTATTACACTTTGCTTTCAACCCTCCAGTCTTAAGAAGGCTGGTAAACTTTGATGTTTACGTCATCCTGCACCATTTATAATTATGAATGTTACCTTCAATTATATATATATATATATATATATATATATATATATATATGGTGTGTTGTTACCCCCCCAGACCACCACAGCCAAAGAATTTGTCTCTGACTGGCCAGCAAGCAAACAAAATCGTAATGTCTAAGTGCTGGGTTTTGCACAAGCAAGCATTTACATGTATCATTTTTGGCAGTGCATTCAAGCTATACATCTGATCAGCGTGTGTGTTCATTGGTAATCAAACCCATGACCTTTCACATTGCTAGCACAAAACTTTACCAGTTGAGTGACAGGAACAAGATTACTCACATTTTGAAACAATTATACGTGTCATTGTGTATGAAATTCTCATATCAGTATAGAATTGTCAGTTATAACCAATGTTACTGCTAGATACTGAAGTTATTATTCCGGTTGCACTTTACTTTTACTTGTACTTACAGTGTACTTACTGTATACTTACAAAACAAAATATTGGTAACTACATGTATTTCATATGGGTTAGGTAAAGGGCAGTACCTATTACACCGTACAAGACATGTAGAACGGGACTGTAAACTGTACTACTGCTATTATTTTTATGACTATTATTATCAATATTTGTATTGTAGTAGCAACAACGACAATGACAAAACAATTTACCATGGAACATTTTTTGGGTTTATAAACTGTAAACATACATTGCATTTTCGGTCCATCTGTTTTCTTTTTGTGCTGTCTTGTGTCTTTCTGTCAAAACGAAAATAATACATCACAGAACAGTAAGACAAATGAAGACACATGAAATGACAATGATCAATTGCATTTTAGTTTCTGAGTCGAACTTCAAAACTTTCAGCTGATTTCAGCTTTTCTCTTTCTCTCTCTCCAGTACAGAAACTGAAAGATTGCCTTGATAAATGGTTTTCAGAAATATGCAAGCCTGACAGAGGTGGTGCGGGGTTGGACTGATCTTGATTTAGTGCAAGTAAATAGAACCACATAAACGCACTGCTCTGGCAACAGGGACACAGGATTGTGCTCCCTTAAAGCATTTAAGACTAATGTGACGATTTACAGCTATAAGAACTAGCTTGCAAAGATACTGTATTAAATATGTAAATAACACCAAAGTGTCATAGGCTTTAGCAAAATATCATTGCAGCACCCCTCACTTCATTACTTAAAGCCAAGTCCTCTGTTCTTGACCACGAAGGCCTGTGCTGCCTTACAGCTCTTTAAATTTGCCTTTACCTGTGCTTGCAACTTGGTTCACCCAGATTTACTGTGGAAGTCAATGGCCCCACCACATGAGCAGTTGTTTTCACTGACAGGGGATCCCAGGAAAGCTTTAGCCTTGTGCATGAAGAATTAAACCGATGATCTGTTTCATCTCCATGCTCCGTTACCTGCTTCCAAAAAACTTGAGGGACTCTGTCATGTACCACTTCCTCAGGTGAGAGCTTATTGAATCTGTCCACTTCTCCATGGCTCAGGACACCCAAGCAAGCATTCCAAACAGAGTATCTCCCAGGACATCCAGCATTTCACTCAGGGATGCCCCATATGTGCCACACTACCGTCTCTGTTCAACTCTGTGTCAGCTACATTCATTCACCCCGGGCTGTTAATTATACACCATCCCATTTTACCCTCCCAGTGAAACTGTATCAAGGTTTATAAATACCTACTTCTACTACTCAGCTATTGGCTCTCTAGATGCTTATCGTTAAACTACAATTTTGGAAAATTTACATCAGCTCCTAGTGTTGTTCTCTAGTAATCCTTGGTTTTCTCCATTGTTCCTCATTGTGGTCTCTGTTGTTCTCCTCCATTCAAGACACTTACAATTACATATGTCTTCTTAACTGCTTCATCACTCATCGTCTGTTTAACAAAGAACTGTTGAGTACTTCATGTGTCTCCTATAGTCATTAGCATTACAACTGTCCTTCTATAAATCCTGAGACAAATAGTTTTTTTCAGGTTTCATCTGTAAACTGTAAAATGATATACTGCATTTAATCTTTTATACAATATTTTACATTGTATACATGCAAATGTACTGCTGTTATTCATAAAGCTTTGTGAAAAAGATTTGCAACATAAAACTGGGTTGAATTATGTTGAATTTTCTTTTAGTAAGATAATCTAACCATCCCAGGAAATTGTCAGGAAAAGGTCAGATGATTTCATATTGTAATCTTTGACTTTTGATTGCAGATTTTGAGCAGAAAATTGATATATAATATGTTATTAAACAAAAAATCCAGTGCTTGAAGTGGCACTTCTCTATTTTAATCCATATCTTAACTTTTTTTGTGTGCCGGAACTTCTCACATGTTGCCGGTACTTTGCCACTCCGAGTCAAAGACTCATTGTATGGGTGAATAATAGTAAGCAGGGAGGGAGCACTTATGTTGTGTTCCAGAAAACTGAGATTTCGGATAATCCCACCTCAAACCCAGAAGTAAAAGCTGTCATGGTTCTGCCACAAGACCAAGAAAGACATGACAAGAGAGGCAGAACCATGGCGGAACCCCATGTTTCATGTGGAGAGGGGTAATTATGGCCCTTATGGCCTTCCATAGACCCTCTCCGGTCTGGTCTCTGTTCCACCTTCTTGTCTCCTCGTTATTGCTCATTTATTGTTTCATGCCCTTCACCTGTTCCCCTCTTGATTTACCCCCATTATAATGCCGATGTGTTTTCTGTCCTGTGCTGGTTCATTGTTATTTGTATGGTGAGATCGTGTTCGATGTCAAGTCTAGTCTAGTGTAGTCATTTAGTAAATTATGTCAAGTGTTTACTGTAGTTCTTGTGTAAGTGTAGTTAGTCTTAGTCCTGTCTTGTCATGTTGTGATATTCCCTTGTTTTATTATGTTACCCCCTCGTGGGTTTTTGTTTTGTCTTATTATTCAAATGTCTTGTTAACCCCTTACCCGCTGTCTGCGCCTGGGTCCTCTGTCCTTGTTTCTCACCACCCCCTGTTTTCACGACAGAATGAACCAGCCCTACAAGACCCAGCAGACAGAAGGATAGCAGTGGGAGGGTCGAGGCCACCGGGTTCCCCTCCAGGATCGAGGTCACCGGATTCCCCTACAGGGTCGAGGCCGCTGGGTTCTCCTCCAGGGTAGAGGCCGCTGGCATCCTGTTCCCGCCGCATCCAGTCCGGCATCCCAGCCGGGCATCCCAGTCCGGTGCAGCCGGGCATCCAGTCCGGTGCAGCCGGCATCCCAGTCCGGTGCAGCTGGCCATCCAGTCTGGTGCAGCCGGCCATCCAGTCCGCATCCGTGTGTGGACTCTTGTGTTCCCCTGTCTTGCCCTGGTTTGGACTTCCCCCTGAACTCTGTTAATAACACTGTTTTTGTGTTATTTTGATCATGTTGCCCTGTTCTTGTTTTTGAGTTCCTGTTCGGTGTCTAGTCTAGTCATTTTGTAAATTATGTCAAATACAGAGGTGGACAGTAACGAAGTAAATTTACCTGAGTAGTGTACTTAATTACACTCTCTGAGTATCTGTACTTTACTTGAGTATTATTTTTTCTGAGTACTTGTACTTTAACTTCACTACATTTGAAAGACAAATATCATACTTTTTACTCCACTACATTTATAAAAAGGTCCAAAAGTAGAAAATGGTTTCTATGCTGCGGGGTTTCCTGTGTGCGCAATTTATCTGGCTTGCGATCTGCCAGGACCTTTTACTGTTGCCAAGTGTTTCAGTTTTTCTAAGCTCGCGGTTTTCCGGCAAGCTTTGAATGGCCATTTGGCAGATTTTTTTACGCAAATCTGGCAACTCTGGGATCTTCCCCGCTAAACTAATGTAAACGTATAGGCGCTGCTACACCGTTGATAGCGCTCTAAAAAGGCAAATAGTTGAAGTATTCCTGTTGAAATAAAAACAATAGAATCCTGCCCAAAATACAAGATAAAATGTAATGGATTTAATGGTTATATTGGGAATTGTACTATGGATACTTGTTGTCTACCTGTATGTGATGGATTCTATTGATGGGATGGTAAATCCTATTGGAATAAAACCCCAAACACACTACAAAGAGGAATTTAATTTAAAAATCTCATTCTAATTCAAAAATGCATTGTTTTTTTTCCTCAGGGATGGTATTTGCAGTAAAACCACAGTATCCACAAATTTACCATTTTCTATATATAGGAACCATACTCTAATTAATAATCTTTAGTAAAACCACAGCAACTAAAAATACCATAGTTTCATTATACTAGCTATAGTTTATGTTTGTAGTTAAATTATGGTAATACAAATGGTAATACATCCAACAAACACATGGCTTCTACACTTTATTATTTACAAGAACCTTACTACTTACTGGTAAATTGCTGCTAAAACTGGTAAAAGGAATATACAAAATAAAAACACTGCTCATAAATACATATAGGCCTAGGGGGCTAATGAGGATAATTAGGCTAAATGATAATACAGGATTATATCTAAACTAAACATACTATATGTGCTAAACATATAAAGCTCTTAAAGGAGTTGCTCACTGCAAAATTTGCCCCCATTGACTTTCCATAGTAGGAATAAAAATTACTATGGAAAGTCAATGGGGGCAAATTTTGAAGTGAACTACTCATTTAATACAACTGATACTGTGAGCTACTCAATGTATTCAGTTGGTTGCTTCAGAGGCATAAGTTATACGACAATAAAACAATGCACAACTGACATAAAGGAAATGTACTTTTAATACTTGAGTACTTTTAAAAGCACGTACTTCTGTACTTTTACTCAAGTAAGAATCTGTCTTTACAACTTTTACTTGTAGTGGAGTAATATTTGACCAGTAGTATCTGTACTTTCACTCAAGTAAGGAAGTTGTGTACTTCGTCCACCTCTGGTCAATTATTTACTGTAGTTCTTGTGTAAGTGTAGTAAGTCTTAGTCCTGTCCTGTCCTGTCTTGTCATGTTGTGATATTCCCTTGTTTTATTATGTTACCCCCTCGTGGGTTTTTGTTTTGTCTTCTTATTAAAATGTCTTGTTAACCCCTTACCCGCTGTCTGCGCCTGGGTCCTCTGTCCTTGTGTCTCACCACCCCTCGTTTTCACGACAGGACTCGAAGTCGGACATGGGACCTCTGAACTCTCAGATCGATCAACCCCGACCTCAGGGAGACACGTCATTTTAAGACCAAGATGCTTTCAGTGAGATTAGCATGGAGCTACTCGATATAAAAACGTTGGCCAATCAACCTGGGTTTATGGAATTCCAGCCAATCAGATTACAGAGGCCAAGCAGCATTTCAGCCAATCAAACTGAAGAAGACAGAACTTTACTGCCGGCAGGCAGGTGCTAACTGTGACTGACTATGTAGTAAGATGTCAGGCAAACATACAAAGGCAACAGTTTTACAATAAAAATTATAAACGGTAGATTCAGATATGGAGAATACTTGCGAATTCTGCTGTTTTAAATGAAAACTTAAGTGGTTTGTCACATAATTAAGTAACGTGTGTTCGACTCAACATGCCTAAAAACACAACAGATAAGTTTACAGCACAGAAGGCATAAGCTATGACTGTGTGCATATGGTGGATTTAATAATATGGTGGAGTAATTCAATAGACTGCACAGGTAAGGAAATTACAAATTGTTTGTCAAATTTGTATGTTGAATTATTAAATCTGTTGTTTGGCAAATGCTTCCTTTAGTAAATAAATATGTTGTAACAGCAATATCTCCAAATACTGTTTTTTTTTTTGTAGAAATTTCAAATGAGGTAATAATTTGCATATGTCGACATGCACAAGAGGGTACCAACACTTTTTCTCCCACTTCAAGCATTGAACAAATCAAAACACAGAAAACAGCCAACGAGGCTTATTCAAAACAAAAGACCCACAAGGGGAGTAAAAGAAGATAATACTGTGAAAAACAAAACTTCTCACACAAGGATAATCACAAAAAAAATGAGCCATGTGCTTTTGATACCGGGAACTATCACATACATACAAGTATATAACTGTACATGCTCATATTTTGACACAGATCTGTATCTCAGTAGCCCATTGTGATGCCACATGTGACTGTGAAATGTGTGTGTGTTTCTATATGTTATATGTGTGTGTGTCTGCCCTTTTAAAGTACATGAGGATCCATATTTAGCACGTCTGATTGTTGGAAGGGTTTAAAGCTTTTTGATGAAAGTTTGATCAAAGCAACAGCTCAGTGTATCAGAGCAAAGCTCTAAGCCAGTCAATATGTACTGCACACACACATCTCTACATACACATGCACATATAAAGGCCACATGCTCTGGAGGTTCTGACTGTAAAATGTAGTTTAATAGCATTCAATTTTTGACAGTTATTTGAAAGTGTGGTACTTGTAAGTCAATTTATTCTTCACACTTTGTGTGTGTGCGTGCGTGCGTGCGTATACCTTTCTCTCTCACTACTCCCTCTACTATCATTAGTGGGCTTGTTATATATAGCAGCCCATAATCAGATAATCTCTCATTAGTGTAAAGCTGATTATTTCATTAATCTTCGTAACAGTGACAACAAAGGCTGCTTTTAATTAAGCAGATTGCCAATTAGCTGTTATTTTATTGCCCGTTTTAAATGTGGCCTAACGAATCACCAGCACAGGGATGTAATTAAGATCTGATTAAGAGAGACACACAGACCTGCATGTGTTTTCCTACACTTTTACATTTACGTGTGTGCGTGCGTGCGTGAGTGAGAGCGTGAGTTTCTCACTATGGAAGGCTATAGAATTCTGTTTTATATGGTTTTGGTCGCAATTTACAGAAGACTTACTTTCTATCAAAACCTATTATATACATTTTTATATGTAAGCAATTGCTACATCCTAGAATGTCTCATATATATGACACATCCATTTTACATGTTTTACTGAAATTATAAGACGATAAATTGAATCAGATTTAAATCTGTTCGATTAAAGAAATATCTAAAATGTTTAATGTTGGGGTTCCCCAAGGAACAGGGTTGGGAACCACTGTGCTAAACGAATGTCTTTGGCCTTTGGATAATTTTCAATATTTTGTCAACATTTCTTAAATAGTTTTGTCTCTAACATCTGATTTGATAAATTGTAACATACAATAAGCATAACATGAGTTTTTTATGTAATAAATGTAGACAAATATTATTGTGGCTAACATTATTTAACAGTGGTAAAATATCTGTTGCACACAGTGCTTTCTTGGTTTACACATTGGTTTACTCACAATGCACAAATATTTCCATACACATATGAAGAGTTTGGTTCCTAAATGAGATAACTCCGTTTTAAAATATGTTCAAAAATTCTGTTTTTTTATTGTGCATTCCAATTAATATCAATCAAACTGCAGTTGGTTTGTTTTGATTTAAGCCATAATAACTCATAAATTAGGCCTACAGCTAACTAACACAATAAAACACAATAAAACATGAGAACAAAATAAAAAACATGATATTAGATTTTTTTAAATGGAGTTATCTAATTTTGGAAGCAAATTCTTCATATACTCTTCACCAGGTCCAGTCATAAGCATCCGGTCCACTGGCTGCAGCGTGTGGCTCATTGTATTGGTAATTAATTGTTGATTTTACAGGGTCTTTTAAAAGGAGCTGAACTTTGACTCTTAAACAAGGGAGGAAATGCAGCAGGGCCCCTCAGAACGCAGTGGGAGGGACCACTCTATCTCATGCATTATTATGTGAATTAGTCACACAGACACGCACACACACACGCACACACACACGCACGTTTCATCCCATACACAAAAACATACACTCCTCCAGCATGGACACACACTGACACACACTTTGTTCTGAGAGAACTGAGCACAGTGCTTGTATGATTCCTATGATATTTCCTATAGGATGGCTCTCCCATTCATGGCACACTCCTTTTAAGACTATATGATTTGCACATTCAGTAAAAAAGCACACTTATTTACGTCGTCTAGTGCATGGCACATGGTGCTCATGTGGGCTATAGGTGTTTGAACACTGAACATCTATTAACGTGATATGTTTATTGTTTTTAATAACATGATGTGGACTGTTACGTATATTTCCCCTGCTTGTTGCCATTTTAAATTGTGAGGACATTAGTTTCTCAGGCATCTCAACTTTTGCCCAAATAAAGTGCGGATCACGTAAGTCTAGGAGTCCAACAAAAGCCGTTGAGATGAATGGGGATGCAAACAGATAGATTTCTCCTTTGTCTGGCAACAGACAGAGCGATGTTTTGAAAGCATTACAGAACCAGTGTTTACACACAACAGGACACCAACCAACCAAATAGCTTATTTATGGTCACTTCCTTTAAAAATGGGATAAGAATAAGTAATTCAATATTACAGAAATTACAACCTCCTTTAAATTCACCAGAACATTATATAAAAGTCTATTGTACGTGAAGATCTCTACTGTAATTCTATTGAGAGACACAATATGAGAGACGGTTTTCTGTTTGTAGTTTCTCTTCATTTGCATGTAATGATCGGGTGGAAGTTTTTTAGTTTCTTGGAGACAAACAGACTGTTTGAGGTTTCTGACCTTAAATAACATGATTTAAATTGACATCCACTCAGCCCTTGTGCATGATGCGATTTTGTTGTGTGTGTTTTATTGTGTTAGTGTAGTATGCACTGCTTCTCTTTAAACTCTAGCTGAACTCTATGTCAACCAGGTCTGTAGTTTTACACACTGACGTGTATAATCCTGAAATTGTAATGAAAAATGTCTAATTTAAACATATAGTCAATAAACGTTTACTTTATTGAGATGTATGTTGACCTAGAGATCTGTTTACAATTATTATCTGCTCTATAGATACATAATGAAATCTATAGAAGATGTATTGTTAGTCATTGGAGGTCTACAGTATAAACACAACATTTGCATTAATGCAGTTGGGAGTGTTTTTAGAAAATCATCAACAAGACGACCAATATCTATTCGTGATATTGTACTAACATATAGGATTCCTTTTTAATATATACGTATAGGAGAAATGCTAAAAGAACCTAAAAAATTACATTACAGCGTTTACGAGAGCAATTGAATTAACCTCGCCGCGAAGGCGCACTACCGTGACATTGTGACCATGTCTGAGATGTCTAGAAAGATAGATCGAGAGAAAGAGAGAGAAGCTCTCTGAATGTTCGGACAGGAAATTCAATTACAAAGACTTTTGAATCCAAATTCCCACTCAGTACTCTATTTGTCCTTTGTGCTCCTGTCTCGGATGGTTTGAGGAACGTTTAGAAATGTTTGAACATGAGGGTCTGGTGTAATGCTGATAAACATCATCTGTGTGGATCATAATGATGAATGGCTGGATTGCTGGACTGGCTTTCTTCACCTTTTGTGCATGTAGCATCATTAAAACGTCACTACATATCAATAAACTCTTAAAAGGTTTGACACATGTACAGTATCATATTAAAATATACAAACACAAACACTCGTCTATATGTGTCATCTCAACACATTCACAGAAACACACACAGATACATTATATGCAATGTTAATCCAAAACCCATATGACTTACTTTCTTGTGTAAAACACAAACGGAGAAGAATGATATTCTAATGATGAAGTAATGATATTCTTTTTCATAAAAAAGGGTAAAATGTTCCTCAAGCACTATATTCTGAAGATAAGACATTGTATGTAACAATAAGAAATATAAATATTTATTGGCTCATAATCTTACCCACGCAGATATCAGTTGCAACGCACCTGAGACCCAACAAGTTAGAATATAAATGCACAAATGCAATTTCAAAAAAAGGAATCATTTTGTATGATGTTACAGTAGAAGACTTTGAATATAGCGCACAAACGTTTCTAGTGCTTCAATGCTGCTTTTACTTTATATTGCCTGACAGCCCCTGCCCACTCGACCTGATTTTGCCAAGTGGTTGATGTCCTCGGGGCAACATATTTTGATGACCTAAGCCCAACATTTTTATAAATATAACCTAAACCCACACCAAACCCCAACCCTAACCATAACTTACCCCTAAAATCAGAGGGAAATGATAAGTGAAAAACAATGGTCTAGAAGCACCTAATCCTGGTTGGAAGATTAAATTTAAAATAAACTGTAAATTTATTTCTGAAATCTGATTGGTTGAATTAAATTTTGTCCCAGGGTTAACATGATGTTGTCCTAAGGACATCAACCACTTGGCAAAACAGGAGAGCCGCCCCTGCACACTGTATGTCTTCATTTTGAAGATCCAAGATATCGTTTGTGTTCCACGGTCGAAATAAAGTGAAGTTTTGAACGACTTGAAAGCGAGTGAAGATCAGATAAATTTCTGGGTGAAGAATTCTTAGGATTTTGAACACGGCTAGTGAAATTCAAGCAGTTTTGTCTCGGTGACATGACGAGTGTGGTTTATCTGAACAGATGTCACCAGCGACTGCGCCAAACTAAAAGCAATTCAGTTATTGATCATCTGAAAAATAACTCTCGCCGAACCCACTGAACAAGCCCAGAGGATTTGAGATAATATACATAAATTTGATGAGCTAATGACACTGTAAAATATTTATTATATTATTAGAAGCCGGGTCCAGTGTGAGGCCATGGACACAGGAGCTGTCGGACAAAGAGGTCAGGCAGATTATGAAGATATGGCACCTGAAGTCACATCAATGAGACAACATTTAACCACCGTAAAAAACCAAGCACTAAACAGACAGCAGGCACACATACTCACACATACACACTGCCAACATGACCACACCTGCAGGAATAGTCCCATTGATCTGACGGCTTTTAAAGGGCTGACCTTTAAAGAAGGGCTTTGCTTTTCGGTGATAAATCTAAAATATGGAGCCATCTGTGGAACAGAGGAGATTGGCAGGCGGTGAGAGCGCCAGATATTTGGCCACTCCTGGGGTACCGGAGGGAGCGGGCGGCCTGTGACCTTATGGCGGGTGCGGGGTCATGCCTCGCTGTAACACGAGAGAGCGCAGGGGCCGGGTGGGGTCGTCTGTCCGTCTCCGTGGCGACTGGAGCCTGGTCGTCACGGCGACCCCTGCGCACACTGGTCGATGGACAGGCTGGGATGTGGAGAGATGCCACTCCTGGGGTTGAAACTAAAGATCTGCTCACATACACAACACACACACACACACACTTAAGACTCCACAAGCTTTATGTCTGTCTGTGTGCGTGAGATGCAACCCTCTTCCACCTCACTATTAATGTGTGCAACATCTTTTCATTTAGAGTGGGTATGTGTGTTTGAATATAGTAGATTGTGTCAGTGATGTATTGTGTTGTGAGATAATAATGAGAGAGCACCTGACAACATTATTAGAGAGACAATTATGGTGCAACTGATTCTGCCTGTTAGAGAGATTTTGATCAAATGGGAAATATTGCATGCATCAAGCAAACAGTCTACAGTAAATGTATTCACACAAAGCTAGAGTCGTCTGTAAAGCACTCAGATGTTTATTATTGATTTACTTACACATTGGACCGAAGCCACAGTGATTCAAATGACAGAGCAGCAGTGCTTTAAAGGAATAGTGCACCCAAATATGAACATGTTCTCATAATCTATCATTTATTATGATATTCCAGATGTATTAGAATTATATAGCGATAACCACGTGACTAGTTGTCATACATGTTTCATCACAAGACAAGCGCAAGAACCCATGCGATTCAAAGTGCCACCATGTGTAGTTACCACGCTGATCTGTATGTTTACATTAATGCGTAACATATCAATCTCTAAATAAGCTTAAAATATTCTATTTTTCTCTCACAATTGTTTCACCTCAGAAGAAATGTATTAACCCACTGGAATCAAATACATTTCTGTAAAAGATAACATGAATGCATTTTTTTAACATCAAATTATTTCTTCATGTTCAGCTGAAGAAAGAAAGTGAAAATATACATCTCGCATGATGGTAAATTAGACTGAGAATAAATTATTTTAGAATTGTTTCAGAAATGTTTAATATTTGGGTAAACTACTATAACAGCAGGCTATACCATTATTTCATGTGATGCCAAGATGAGTCAGTGAAAAGACATACTTTCTTGATTTCTATCAATCACAATATAATATAATACATGTTCTTCATTATTTCAGTTCATTTGGTTTGTTTTGCAAGTACTCAGGTGTCACTCGGAGCTGGAAGGTCTGGAGTTTATAACATGTCTCTCTAAAGGGTAATTTAATGGGGCATCAATAAAAGCACTTAATTGCGCAATCACTATTGACATCGCATTTAAACAGCCCTACGTACTGCTGAATTACCTAATGGAGATTGGATTGGCCAACTTGCCACTTTTCAGAGTATAAATTGTGTCTGCTATTGGCAGCTCATCGCTCCCGACACAGAACAGAGGAGATTTTCACTCACGCGTGCTTTAGGTGCTGGTGATGTATTCCTCAAGATGATCCTTCTGTTTTGAGTTAAATGATTTGCAAGGTTTACACTTAAAATGGATTGTTGAAAGCTCTAGCATTCATGTGGCACATAAGTAAAATCTGATCAAGAAACCATTAAAAATGTAAAATCTTTAAATTAAAGTGTTAACTTTTGTCGTAAATTATTTTATTTCAGTATTACCTTTGAATAAAAATACATCCTTTGTTATATTGTGCACTTTGACTTAATGTTTTATGTTCAACTGTAAAAGCACAAATGATCATACAGTAAAGATTTTTTTCCGCGCTTTGTTTGTGGCTGGTTCTTTGTCTCACGTCTTGTGTAGAGGGCTGTTATAACTACACCAACCACAGGCGCTCCAGTCACAGTGAGTAGAGGTGAAACCTCAAGTCACAATAATTGTTTATTGGGAAACTGTAATCTATAATAGCCATTGAGTAGCTGCTGTTTGTTCCAGAAAGATCCTAAAGACCGGTTCCTGGGCAGGTGTCATGAAACCGACCACAGAGACCAGAATACTGAAGCAGTCAATAACGCATTGATCCAGCCGAACGGCCAAATATAGCATGATGGCGAGCATATTCCGCTCACAGAAATCTGCATGTGTAAACATGCAGTGTATAATGCTTCGTCTTGTGCAGATATACACGGATTCTGCTACTGACATGTGCTGACTGAAAAAAGATTTGTTGTTTTTAAATGGTTTTAGAATGAAGGACACCCGATGTCACTGCTAAAGCCACAGCACATGTATTGTTCTGAAAAAAAACTGAAATTCTAATTGTCCATTCTTCATTTAAAATCCTTACTACATAGGGCATTGTGGATAGTTGCCATGGTATTGGTATATGGTTAGGTGTTCTGAATCTTTTTATTTAGATTTGAAGTGCAATGTGAGAATACTGTATTTACATTCCTCCAGGCAAAGTCCGGTTGTGTAGAAAAGCAAAAGCACATCTTTCCTCAACAATTGTTTATATTTGATTTATTATGCAAAATTAAAAAGTACACTGTAAAAAATGATTGTGTGTCGTAGTAGATTTCATGAAATTAATTGAGTAAACTTGACCTAATGCAATTGTGTTCTTGTTTTTTTAACCAAAATTTAAGTTAAAATTATAGAAATATCTTGGAATTCTAAATGCACAAATAATTGAGTGAATTCAACTTAATTTTATCATGTTCAACCCACTTAGAATTGTATAAAGGATCTTTATTTAATTATTTTGTGGGGGAACTACATGAATTATTTAAGTTAATTTCCCTAACTGAGCAGTGAATTTAGAGTTCCCAGCATGCTCTGTATGCGACAGCATTAGGATAGTCATTATTGTGAAAAAGTGCTATTTTATGTGCTTTAGAATAAAATGAAAGACTTGATAGTGTTTATTGTTCAGTTGTCTTTAAGATTTAGAAGATATTCTGTTTGTATTTCTGAGTTTCGTGGTCTTCTTTCAGAAGAGTGGTGCTTGTGCTTAGGTTGTGGGAGAGCTCAAGCTGTTTGTTTTTTCACACAGTGAACAGTAATGCTGCTAATGTCAGTACTGAGTCAACTCTCAGCTTACTTGTACATCATATATGTTATAAACAATAATAAATGTTAAACTGAAGTTAAAAAAGACCAAGAAGTTATCTCCAATGCTCAAATTAGTATTTCTTCTTGATTTTTTAAAGTTTATCATGTGACGTGCTTAAACATTTTAGGTAATTTTACTTGATTTATTCGTGGAATATTGCGTTAAAAATATGCTTTAAAGTACTTTAAAATATTTTGTGTAATACTGTTACCTTAATTTTTTTAAGTAAATATCTGTGTAATTTTTTACAGTGTATATATGTTTGTTAAAATCCCTAACTCTTTCTTTGTGTAATGACAATAGTGAAGCTTGCCCTAGTGAACAGTACTTTCTGTTTTCCATTAATAAAACCTGCCCTCTTTATCTATGTGGCTATGCTTTGTATCTGCAGACCGTTAGTCCTGGAATTATGGGTAATTTTTAAAGCTCTGCAGGGACAATGAATTAAACACAAATAAAAGTAACAGTTAACAACATGAAAGGTTTAATTGATTACCTCCTGGAAAACAAGCAGCCTATAGAGATTAGCCATTAGTCATGTTTTTGCAGACTCTGCCTGTGTGCGTGCGTGCGTGTGTGTGTGGCACCTTAACAGCCATCAATGTACCTAGTTTTATGTGTAGTCAAGTGTGTGGTTCTTTCTCTAAATTCTGTGTCGATTAGCCACATTCTAATATACTGTAAAATGCAGATAGTCCTCACACAGCACATTTTATATTATTGCATAAAGTTGCTATTTCTTCGGCACCTCAAGGCTTATAGCTGAAAAATTAAGATATACCTGTATATAAAGCATATTAAAATGAAAAAATATACATGTCTCTGCATACAATATTTGAATGTTTATACCCTTCACATTATGAACCTGTGAACGTTCATGTGAATGACAGACAGAATAGCTGTTATCCGTCCGACGACTGTGTGTTGTCTCACCCGTCTGCTCTGTTTGTTTTTCTGTTTATCTCTGTGATGCCATGCTGTCTGTTGTTCTCATGAGAGTCTGTCAACATCATCATTATTTAAAGATCTTCAAAGGAAAGATAATAGCTGGACAATCTGGCAACATGACACTTTTATCTATCCAGGTAAAAATTTCACAATGTTAAACATTCAGAGGCAGTCAGCGCAAGGGCGGCAATGAAGAATGTTGCCTTGTAAAACATAATGCTTTATTTAACATTCTCTTCAGGCAATGATCAGAGAAAGGTTGAAACTGAAGTGTGTTATTTCCCATCAATCCAGCCACCCCCCCACCCCACGTTTAACGTCTTTCTTGGTTAAAAGGAAAATTCCCTGAAGCACTTTTGACTTTTTGCTGTTTGCTCCAGCACAATGTCCCAGAAGTTGTGCTTGACCTTGATTGTCATTGGATGATGGCTTTTGAATGACAGCTGCCAGCATTGGTCAAGAACCCTGGGCCATACATGCAGGCCTTAAATGATCGTCTTTCCGGACAGTTTCACAATTTTCTCTGTCTGAGTGACACCCTGCGTGTGTGTGTGTCCCGGGTCTGTCTGGTTGTTTGTGTCGTCGCTGCCCCTTCTGCCTGTGTCAGGGGGGCTGGGGGGCTGTTGCTCTCGTGTTGTCACTTGGGGGTCTTTGAATGGAGTCGATAGAACATTTCTGTCCTGTCTGCACACAGACAGACACTGGCAGACAGACAGTGTAGACCTCTTTATCTCATCAATACTTGATCTTTGCCAGCTCTTTGTAAATATTAAGTAACGTGAACAATTCCATGATGTCTTGCTTTTGGTGTTTCCAAAAATTCTGTGTGATGATTCCCTGATCTGTCAATAACATTGACGTTATGTCAATGTCATGGTTTGCGCTATCCAGAGTGAACAGAGACCATTCTGACTGATCCAGAGTCTGATTACAGGATGCACACAAGTGGATATAAAGATCACTTGTTCAGATCATTATATTTTAATGCCATACAAATTATTACAGGATTGCTGTCATCGCCGTGATAAAATGTGTTAATATAATGACACATGCAGGTGTCTCACCATATTGTATGTAAAATCACAATGTCAACTTTCACTCAGTGTATAGTCATTTAAAATGTACTTTCTTGAAAAGCAGCCGTTTTGGACATACACAGTACAAGGTTTCCACCCATGAGAGACGATATACCACAGAGTACATAGTCTCACGAAGTCAGACCTTGCTACTAAATGTATGGGAACCATGGCCACTTTGAATGGCCAAGGATCGCCAAAGAGGCCATATGACTGACCAATTAAGTTTCGTTTTGTGTTGCGTCATGTTTAGAGGCATGAAAATGTCCCCACAGTAACAGAGTTGTGTTTGCGAACATGTCAATGTTTACAAGTTTATGCCGTAAACCTTGTATAAGAATTTAGTCGATTGTGATGAATTCTCGTTGTAACCGTAAAATGAAACATGTAAATATTATAGTTTACATGTCTTCGATTAGACGGCTTTGTGTTGTTTCCAGGCGGACCGTTGAAGAACGCAACACGCACGTCTCCCAGAAATTCTGTAGAATTAAACCAGAGGACAAATCAAGCGTATAGCGTTAATTCTGGCAGGTCATGTGAGTCAACCTGATTTACATATACCTATCAAATTTGACGCCATTACAGCTTCCGTTTTAAATCCATTCAGCTATCAGCAGCTTATCATGTTACTCACAAGCAAATTACCCTCCTCCATCCCCAACTCCACTTCAAATTTACAATCAGGACTCGACTTACTGATATTCCTCTTCATAAGTCTCAGTTACATTGAATTATGTGTAACACTTAAATGGCATTAAGAACTAGTCACCTGTTTGTTTTGTTCTGTTTACCCTAAATGGGGGTTATCGCTGGAGTTTTGCCCAGAACAGAACCATACAGCCAATCTAAATTGTTTGCTAATTGTCAATCATTTTTGACGATAGTGATCCTGACAGAACTTTGAATCTGCTGAAGTGATTGCAGTTAAGTATGCCGTATTCATTGCTCAGCCAACGATCCATGAGCGTGATGTCTGAGGCTGAGAATACAGAGCACACTGCATGTACTGAACTGTATCCCACAATGCAATTTGTCGATTACTGGACTTGTGGTCATGTGACAACAATATAGCTTTTTAAAATGATATCATTGCATAATAATGTTTTCTCTTATTAACAAATAGTAGTAAGCATAAACACTTTGGGGAGGCTTCTCGCACAGGGATTATCTTAAATGGGTAATATGGTGCGAACACGTGTTTTTCTGTGTCAAAAATTGTGTCGGAACAAAAGATGCATTCTATCTAAAAGCGAATGCTCACCCAGACCTGCCTGAAACACCTTGTGTAACCACACCCCCACAAATCTACGTCAGTTCATGGTATGATTTGACTAAGACCAAATGTATACGCAAGTAAGGTGGGCGTACCTGTCAGTACAATTGCTTTGGAACCTGATGTTCCAAATATGGTAAGAGGCGTTACATTTCCATCACACGCTTGCAGTAATCGACCAATCACTACGCACTGGTTAACTGGCCAATCTTAGCACAGCTCGCTTTTCACTGCGATGAGCTTTGTAAAAAATCTGTGCGTTTCAGAGAGGCGGGGCAAAGAGGAGATACTAACATGTCAAAGATCACACGTGGAGGAAGAACCCAAGTGCAGGCAGCGGGGATGAAGGGGTTAAACAAAAGACTTTTATTTCAAAAATAAACACAAAACAAAAACTTACGCGGGGGTAAAAATAACAAAGACCTGGGAAATAAGAATGGCAGACTTAACAGGAAAAATAAACTGAACACTTAAACTAAACTGACAACAACTAGATAAACATTTACTCACAAACAGGAACAAGGTACAATGACTAAACAGGCTTGGAGAAACACTACGGTGGCACACTGGATACACAGGTACATAGAACGTAAGTACATACACAATCCACGAGCACAGGACAAAGAAACATGAGGGCATTTTAAAGGTAAGACAAACGAGGGATAATGACACAGGGCAGGTGGGAAACATTAGACACGGCAGGGAAGCAATACATGAAACGAGAGGGGCGGGGCCAATGACAAGACACGAGAAAGCACATGAGATGTAAAACGTAAACAAGTCATGGCTTTCTCATATAAAACCTAAGGGCTCCATCCCGATCCTGCCACACGACTAGAAATACAGAACCAAGAAGGCAGGACCGTGACACTAACATGCATGGTATGTGGAAATACAGCGTTTTTTTAAATCGTGTATACACATTGCATTACAACTAAAACAAATGATAATATTCATTTTAGCTATGTCCTATGACCACTTTAAGCCAGGACTTTGCTTAAATTAGGATATTTAAGTTGTTTTTAAAACATACGTTACAAAAAAAAACATTACTGGTGGGCATCGTAAGACAAAACAATCACACTGATATATTTTAAGATATGTCAGTGCAAGTTGCTTTCGATTAAGACACCTTAAACATTTAAGTTAGTCTGGGACTATAGGCTTAAGCCCTGTCCGGGAAACTGCCGCATAGTGTTTGATAAATATCCATTTTAAAAGTACCCTACATATTTTTCAATGAGAAATGAAATCCGCAACAAACAGCAAAAAGCGCAGAGAGGAATGCATTGTAAGGATGAAGTGATGGGAACAATCAAGCCATAAACGAGATTTGCTGCAAAGCATTTCTCCCAGAATTTCACACATGAGAAGGAGAAAAACATCTCACCATAAACTCATGAACTTTCCCCTTTCACCCCTGCGCTGACTGAACCATTGAGCAGATTGTGAAAAATCAATGTCTTCAATCAATATGAGAATTTTTTTAGTCTCTAACTGGGTAATCTTCCCTAAGACATCCCGAACAGCAGCCGCACAAAAGAGCAATTTAACCAAACATTTGTTGCAAGAGTAAAAATTATGTTTGCTTTATTAGTCCTCTGTGTATATGTTAATCATTATTTACTCTGGCTTGAGCATAACAGATCACGCTCGAGTGAGGAGACCATTTTGACAAGCTTTCTGCTGTACTGTTTCAGATACATGACAAAATGGAGTCTGGGTAGACTCTGGGTGTTATAATGCCTTTGAATATATTCAGTTGATTTCATATCACAGGGGCACAAACCTCACAGCAATTGTCTTCATTTTGCATTATGAGTTTGCTTTTGTATTACGTGCATTCTTTATTTGGTTATTTTAATGATATATTAATCATAGTTTTCTTCGTTAAAAGTTTAATGGCATGTAGACTATTCATGACTATTCGTGTCTGTTAACACACAGAGTGTTCATATCCCAGAAGAGAATATTAAATAATTTTCAGAAAAATCAACAGAAAAACAGTAATCGCAGGTAGGAAAAGGTCTGTGTGGGGCGTAAAGGTCACTTTTCTCTTTGGCTGGTCTCGGATAGTTAGTCATGTTCTGAAAGATAATCAAGAATAATGATTCTAGTAGACACACCAGACACTATAACCAGACTAAAGGCTTCGTGATGATGAAAAATGCCTCAGACGCAACAGTCTGAGACAACATCAAATGTTTATATTACATTTTGACTAAATCAGAGAGTGTAGATGATAGTTTTACTATAAAGCAGCAGTTACTGCATGAGTGTCTGGCACCTGTATGTAAACAGTATTTGTGATCTACTGATAATTTGATGATATAAGCATAGTGTCCATGATCAATATTGTATTCTCATGTGCATGTAATATTTTGCTGTTGATTATTTCCCATATGTGACCCTGGACAACAAAACCAGTCTTATGGGTCAATTTTTCGAAATTGAGATTTTTACATAATCTGAAATCTGAATAAATAAACTTTCTAGAGATATATGAGTTGTTAGAATAGGACAATATCTGGCTGAGATACAACGGTTTAAAACTCGGGAATCTGAGAGCGCAAAAAAATCAAAATATTGAGAAGAGAAAATTGCCTTTGAAGTTGTTAATCAGGGGCACTGTGGCAGACCATCCCCTCACAAAAATAAAGTTTTTATTTATTTAAGGTAGGAAATTTACAAAATATCTTCATGGAACATGATCTTTACTTAATATCCTAATGATTTTTGGCATAAAAGAAAAATCGATAATTTTGACCCACACAATGTATTTTTGTCTTTTACTAAAAATGTTCCCGTGCTACTTAAGACTGGTTTTGTGATCCAGGGTCACATATTTCAAGAAAACATGTATGGGTTTATAAAATGATCACATAGACACAGTAGTTTTTATATTTTTAAACAAAGCAGACCGACAGTCTGCAAACTTGATGCGGAGTGAAAGTGATTGGTTTCATGCAGGAGAGAGTGAAACGAATGTGTGGTTAAATTGGATTGAAGAGTGCATCTCTCCTCTGCTCTGATGTCATGCATCTTAATTATGAGGATGCAGGGGTCGGCCCCGTGCGGACCCTCTTATCTCTCTCTCGCTGATCTAATGAACACACTCCAGGGCCCTTCTCTCATCCGCACTTTCACACACACATCTCACTGGTTTTACTCAAAATATAGAGTTTCCGTTTGCTGGCGATTTCACTCTGAGAGCTGCATTCATTTAGGGTGCAATAAATTAGGTGAGGGAAAAGCAGCAGGTGTTTTTTACTCCGATGGACAGAGCAGACATTGTGTCAGTAACAGTTTATTGTATACTGTCCGAGTCAAAGGTGGGTATATGGTCTGTAAAATCCAGGAGGTTGAGAAATGTTTACGGCACCTTAAAGAAATATGTAAAAAAAAAACATCTAAAAGAAATCCTGTTTCTGATACCATGAATTGCTTTCTTAATGCGTTAATGCATTCATTTTCTGCTTTTTGTGATTATTTCATGTAAAGCTGCTTTGAAACAATGAAACATTTATTATATAAATAAACTTGAATTGAATTACAGTACGCCTTCCTGTAAATAACTGTAACCACACTTATTATAGTTACGCTAATAAAAATGGTATTGTATTTTTATCCCATATATAATAATATTCACATATTACTGACTGTCATGTCCAACAGTTAGACACCAATATGTTGCATCTGCACAAAATGTAAAGCTTATTAGCTTATTTTAAAAGTATAAATAATGAAAACCTCTTTTCATTTTATGTGAAAGTGTCACTTCTCAGGACTGAATAAATGTATTCAGGAGGGTAAATGTAGGTAGGTTTTTTTACTTGCTGTTGGGTTTTGGATTAGCAGCATTTTCAATGATACCCAGGAGATTGACTGAGAAATGGATTGTGTGAGTCCCTCGGGACTCAATAATTGGTAACAAAACAGTATACGTTTCTTTACATTTGTAAGGTAATTTGCAATTCAATGCAAGCTCTTATTAAAATAGATCATTTTCAAATAAAAACTGTAGTTATATATTATTTCAATGTGTTTTTGTATCTCACATTCATAGTTTTGTGTTGGACAATTTACAATTTGACCTACTTGAAAAACACAGAGACTCACAAATTAAAAAGTGAATTTATGTTTCAAAAGCTGCATCATTGATGTCCAGCCAAAGGATGCAAATATATTTTTGTTTTCACTGATGATAATTTAACCATATAAAGTTTACTAATGTTATCCTGCTTGTGTGCATTTTTCCATAGAAACAATGAAGGCCATTCTAACATAATAAGACTGTACGAGTAAAATTCCTGCCCTGTCTGCTCTGCAGGGTTGCAGTGTAACAAAGGGAAGGCCTTGAGAAACATCAGACCCGTGTGCTAATGTATCTGCCTCCTCAGCAGAAAGAGAGACAGAGAGAGACAGACAGAGAGCGCAGCGGCAGGCTGAGGAGTCCAGAGCGCAAGAATCGATGCGGCCGCAGGGGGAGGCGTTCAGAGGGCCGGACACAGCCTGAGCGGCCCCGCGGAGCCCCTGCCTCAATGGATCGGCCACAGAGCTCAGCGGGGGTAAAACACACCACTACCAGCCCTACAGCCACTGACAGAGAGAAATGGCAAGATTAAAAAACAGAGAAGACTTTAGCCAAAGAAAAGGAATCATTGAAAGAATGTGATAGAGATGAATAGAGAACAAGGAATGCGGAAAGAGGATGAACTTAAATTGCAGAGTGACATGAGAGTGAAGGGAGAGATGGAGAAGACAGACCCCTTGCACATCAGTGGACATCTACTATCATTTTTTTAAACAATTAAAAACGAAATCTGATGCATATTTATTCCATATCTTCCAGCCTTTGGAAAGGATTGCTTAGCAGATGCGCACCGCCCAGAGAGAAGATAAACTGACGGAATGGAAAGCAATGAAGAAGCGCTTGAAATCTCCTCGTCCAAGCTCACTTCATCATAAGGCGTGCTCACTCTCTGTGTACTGAATGCGATGTTGACCTCCGACCTCTCATCTGACTGCTATCCCTCTGTCCGTATATCTGCAGCCCGCCTCTCTCCTCACGCCGCAACCAACCAACGTTTCCTATTGATTTATTGATTGCTGTCGGCCCATGGAAGCCAACCAGCGCAGACTCGATGTGCTCTGGCTGCCCGGCTGCATAGATTTTTCTCCTCTCATCTCAAGCTGAGGGAGCAGAACAGGCCTGGGCTGGAATTAGACCAAGCGGGAGCCCAATTTGCCAGGAGAGATCACCACCTCTCGCTCCACTCCTCCCTCCCGCTCTATCTTTCTCTCTGTTTCTCTCAGTCGCATTTCCTTCTGCTTTCTGTCATTGAGTTTCGTAAGGTTTAGTTTTGTTAAACTGGTTTCGTTTAGGTCGTACTCCTCCAAAAGAGACTTCTGTTCTGCGCAGTCCTGAAAGGAGACTACAGGATCAGGTCTATTGCTTTAACAGTGCTTGCAAAAGAGAACTCTGTATTTGGGTAGTTGACAGACTAATATGCAAATTTGTCCTACAGTGTGACGGCAACAGTTTAGAAAAAATCTCTCGTATGCTATTTTATACTATAAATATTAATACTATAAAACAATGTAATATTAACAGTTTGTTTTCTAAACTTTGCTATGTCACCATAGGACACAAACAATGTATTCATCAACTACCCATTTGTTTTCTTTTATGCATTTAATTATATCTTAACCCAGAGATTTAATTTGACATTTGTTAAATTTAAACTGTTTTCCTACTCTTTTGTACAAATTGTACCTCTTAAGAAATTGAAGATTAAAACAGAAGCATAATTTATTAGTGGGATTAAATAGAATGGCAAGAAAATTGCTGATTTCAAACAGGTTTCCCAAACACTCACTGTCTTCTATTGGTCAGTGAAACAGATAGCTGCATCCCATGCAAATTTAGTTGAGCTCATATATCTGTTGTAATTGTAATATTTTAATGTAAATATATAATGTAGACATGGGTTGTTGACAAATATATGTACATGTGTCCTATAGTGTGACATAGCAAAAAGTGTAAAAACAAAGAGTTATTAATATGTTATTGTATAGTATTAATATTTATAGGCTAATATAAAATTTATCTTCATTGTCTTTTTATAAATTTTTGCTGTCAAACCATTACACACATTTGCGGTTTATTTGTCAACTACCCACATACAGTATTTCAGTATACTTAAATATTTATGGATATATTTATACAATCATTCTAATTCATACACATGAAATTTTAATTTATATAATCATCAAATAAGCTGTAGTAATATACTGAAAGTGACACAGTTTTCATTATCAATGACTTACAGTTTTTTTCAATTGCTAACATCCCTTTGACCAATCTGTAGCCACATTTTCAAAGCTCTAAACACAATTAGCACAACATCCGTATGTTGTGACCATGCCATTAACACAATTCATGTTGTTTTCACACAATACTCACTCAATTAACATGCTTCTAAAATGCTTACATTTTCTTTTCACACAAGCTTACCTCATACCAAAATTATTGATCTTTCTTATCTTTTTTATGCTTAAATACAGCAAGACAAAAATTAATAGCTAATGTTCCAAACCCTAGTAAAAAACTTTCTTGTTCTGCAACAACAGCAGCTTACAGTAAAAGACCTGATCAGAATTTTCTAATTAGTGATAATTGAAAAATAGCTGATTCCAATCTCAATATGAGACATAGCTAGATGTTGAAGTCTTTCCATTACATGATCATGAGCATCCAAATGCTGAACATCATATAGATTAGAACTGTACTTTATTTTGTTCAATTTTTGCTGTCTTTGAACCAAAGGGCATGCATTTTTTTACATCCATTAGATATATTGCTAATAAAGCCTTTACTACAGCAGTCATTACGCTTGAATCCTTCACTATGTTGTCTTCTGTGAGCTTTTGGAAAGTTTTGAAAGTTTGTGTTTTCATGGGGATATTGGAGTGTTTTGGCAGCATGAAAGTCAACTATTTTTTAATGTTTTTTTGTCGATTCTCAGTTACAGTAAGTGTGCAAGTCATCAAATCCAACCTTATATCATCTAAAACATCGCACCGTATTGAAACTGAAATATCAGCGAGAGTAATTGACAATTATGATTTGCATTTTCTCACATTTCTCATATATCTATCCCTATCTATTTATCTATAATAGAATGATGGTTACATGAGGGATGGCTGGATGATGTGTGGATATCTATCTAATATAGACAATATACACCTTTAATTTATTGACAGAAAATTCACAATGAACCGCACCCCCACCCACTATTTGTGTAATTGTATGGTAACGTTTGCACTTCTGTCACTTTTGCTGTAATTGTATGGTAAGGTGTATTGTATAGGTATTAGAGATGTGTATGTTGTTTGTGTAAAAATAAAATTAATCAAGCTCAAATATTTTCTATACCAAAATGTCATGAATGGTGCAGAGAACCCAATAGCAGGCAGCGGTGAAGGGGTTAAACAAGATATATTTACAAAAAAAAAAAAAAAAAAACACGAGGGGGTATAACAAAACAAACAGGATACTAAACAGGACGTAGACTGACTCACAATAAACTAAGCAAAATCATTACTAGACAAACTAAACTAACACTTACTAAATGTGACAAGACAATCCAAACTGGAGCACGGGCAAGGGGAAGACAAAACGCACAGGAACCATCCAACGACGACCGCCACGAAAGACACCATGTACAATGCACGAGCACAGGACAAAGAAACAAGAGGGTATATATAGGGAATTTTAATTTTGGTATAACGACACAGGGCAGGTGTGGGTAATCAAACACTTAGGGATAGATAACAAGGAAATGAGAGGAATGGGGCCAATGACAAGACACTGGAGAGAACTTATATTATTGTCCAAAGGACAACAATAAGTTTCTCTCCACACATAACCAAAGACTTTGTCATGGCTCTGCTACAGGACCAAGAAAAACATGACTAAGGAAGCAGAGCCATGACACAAAAACCCTTACATTGTGCCCTGCTCTCCCCTATCTAAAATTAATCCACAATGAGTAATTAAAAAAACAAGACTATTTTACAGCACAATAGAACAAAATGTGTTTACAGCTGACTGAATTATAAAAAAATGACTTTCATATTGTATGTTCTATACAGGTCGAACTGAAACATGAAAAGTAATGTCGTTTTTGTAATGTAATGTTATTTGTTAGCATTTTGACAGTCTATGTGCTATGATTGACTATATGATCCTGTTGCAGAAAACTAGTGCTAATGTTTTGACCTAATGACTCGATTTTGAATCAGGTTTGCTGTGTTTTGATAGAGTTAGCATATGTTGAAAAAGGCATTCAGCATTTTGAAAAGTAGAGTTTGTATTCATTTAACAGAATGTGGTTTTGGCAAGAAAATTAACTATTTAGCTAATTGTGTGACGTATAGGTGTGTTGTTAAGAGTTTAGAAAAAGTATTTTAAGTGTTGGTAAACGCTTGTTAGCAATTGAAAAAAACTGTAAAGATGTCCACATTAAACTGGAGAAGGTATTTAAGCAACAAAAAATAATACACTTCTCCATAGCCGACAGAAAAAAATATGTTGAGTGTCATTAAAAATGCAGGTTCCTTAAAGGTTCGTTGTCAGGCTTTAACGTTCCATTAAAAACCGTAAACATTTACAGAACTTTTCTGCTGCACACAAGTTTAATTGTAGATGAAAACAGTTTCAGCACATTTCAAATAAAATCTATATGCAAATTTTGTTAAGTGATCACTCTAAAAAGGCTGGGTTATTTTAACCCAACAGTTGGGTCCGTCCCTTTTTGACCCAATGCTGGCTTCAAAACATCCCAGCACAGAGTGATCTTTGTTAAACAGAAATTTCTAAATGAATTAAAATGATCACTGCAAAACTAGGGGCTAAACAAAGGCGTCATAAAGAAGCTTTAAAATCCACAGAATGATTCAGTTTCACAAAAAAGATTGTTCAAAATGGAAACATGTTCTTTAGAGTACCAAAAAGGAAAGAAGTAGTTCTTTTGAAAAACCTTTGACTGTAAGATTCCTTGAGGAATCAAAAATGGTTCTTGTGTGGCCTTATATGAAGAACCATTTCGGGCACAAGTTAAAACCCAACAATTGGCTTCATCCTCTTTTGACCCAACGATGGATTAAAAATAACCCAGCATTTTTCTGGGTGTATTTTGCTAAAAGATTATAGACAAACATTTTCAATGTCTGAATAAGTACAGTGATGAACTCTACACAGTACGAGCAAAAATATGCATAAAGTCTTTTATGTTATCTTATCATTTCTCCATCATTTCTCCATACTGGGATGCTGCTTATCTCGATAACTGTTGATATACATGCACTTATACCACACGTCTAAGAGGAAGTGCGTCCAGAAAATTGAATCATGAGGACCGAACTGTGGCCACCTCTGGTCTCGCTGACAGCAATAGTAATGGATCAATAAAAACACGACACGCAGGGTTCTGGTGTAACCATTCCCTCTCAGAGCGATGCCTTCAAACTCCCTTATACACTCTGAGACACTTTACTCCACTGCTCATATTCACACAGGGAGAACTCACACTACTCCTGCCATCCCACTGACCACAGGACGCCGTACTGATCTGAATCTTATCACAGACCTGAAAACACAGAGACTGCACTGAAATCTAAATACTTTCTCTTTCTTAATAAATGTCCTTAAATGTCTTACATACTGTATTGTGTATGACTCAGTGCATGTTAAAGAAAACAGTGTTTAGATCTGCATTAAAGTAGGTAAAAATGAAGTAAAAAAACATTTAGCAGAACCATTCAGAGAGAACTATTTAGCAGAAGTTAAAATAAATCTACATAAAATCAGATTATTATTTTTTCCATAAGAAATGTTTGAGTTCATATCTGACTTTTTATTGCGGGAATCAAAAATCAACTGAAACTGAATCAAAACAGAAGATTCTTATGAGAAAATAAAAACCAAATTAGACACTGACTTATTTATTTAACATCATTGCTATCTAAAAGAGAAACAATTGGGATGTTGAAGAAGGCTTTAATTGTGATTTAGGTCATTGTTAAAGTTTTAAAGGGATAGTTCACCCAAAAATGAAAAAATATGTCATGAATTGCTCACTCTCTAGTTGTTCCAAACCTTTATACATGTCTTTGGTTGAACACAGAGACATTTATTAGGACGAATGCTTGTTACCAAACACTTCTTGAACCCCATTGACTACCATAGTAGGATAAATGACAATGTAGTCAAAAGTGCCCCAGAACTGTTTGCTCTCCTACATTCTTCAAAATATCTTCTTTTTTGTTCTATTTAATTGTTCCAGACCGCCAGAGATGGTCAGTACATGGTGGAAGAATCGCGTCTCGCGCATATATCGAGAATCCCATAATAAATTCAGTCACACATGACCTTGACCGATGACGCATCGGAAGCTATATAAACCCCCGACTACGTCACGGTCGGTCTCTTTGTCATTCTCGCAGAGGAGTTTGTTCTAGCGTGCATAGCTTTATTGGTTGGCGTCTGCCCCCGCAATAGCTGTGTTTCGAGCATTTAAACTGCATATTAACTGCATCGAGTTGCGTTCGCAAATTATATTGGATATTTTGGATTATTCAAATTGGTGAGTATTTCATTGGAACTCTTTTGTGCCCATTGGTAACAGGGCATTGTTTATTGTGTGCAAGTTGCAGTGTAAACTACGTAACAGCACTCCCTTGCTGGGATTCAGTTCATTTGACCCATTGGTTGACCAGGGTTTTTTTTGTTCTGAAGTTCTGAACATCATGGCTGCTTCATGCCCCACATGTTCAGGCTCTGGGATGCACATATGGAATGTCCCACCTGCTTAGGTGTGGATCATCTGAGGAAGGCCTTAAATGATCCTTGCCCTGACTGTAATCGGTTGTCCTTGGATGCTAGGCAACAGAGATTAAGTTTGATCCTGAAGCTCAACATTTTTATGCACCAGGTTCAGGCTGGTAGCAAGCATCCAGCTAGCAAGACTATAGGACCCCCGAAGAAGAGACATAATCCTGCTACATCTCTATCCCATCAGGTGGCGGGGTTATCTAATTGCTGTACAGGGTATTCAGGCTTTGTTGACCAAATCATTTCCTTCTGCCAGTAGCAATGTCCATGGGGGAATGGCGACATGTGGCCCCATTCCCTCGTCGCCTGGGTCTAGGCCAGCAGCTGAGAGTTGTAGGAAGGAAGTAGATGTGCTCTCTATAGCCGCATCAGACTCATTACTTGCAGAAGAGCAGGATGAATTTACACCTACAGAGGAGGCTTCGTCATGGCAATCTCAGTATTCTTATAGTGATGAGGGCTCTGGCTTTCCCGCCGCTGGCTCTTCAGCTGTATCTTCACTGCAGGAGATGATCAAGATGGCTCTGGCTAAATTGAATTTGGACCTACCCTCCCCTGTGCTGGGCCCTTCGAACCTCTTGTGGCATCCAGTTGTTCAGCCTGGGGATTTCCAGATACCCAGTTGTCCTGACTTTACTGATGTGGTGTTTTCTGATTTTCGCGCAGCTCTGTCTTCCAGGCCTGACCGTGTAGCACGAACATTGACAGCAATGGCGGAGGCCCAGGAGAGAGGACTCGGTAGTATGCCTCCTGTGAAGTCATACATATCCTCCTTGGTGGTGTCCCCGGATCTGTTGGTGCACACTTTTGTCAGGATTGACTCGTGTGGGGAACTCAATGGCTCATTTGTTGCTCGCAGTCCATTCTAGGATGGCCACAACAGCATCAGACAACACTTCTCTTGAGTTGCTTGACGCTTCTCTGCAGGCTCTGGGGTCAGTTGTCTTCTCCAGTGGGAAGGCTCTCGGTCTGATAACACAGACTAGACGTCAGGTGTGGCTAGCTCAGTCTAAGCTGCCAGAGGCATGTTGCAACAGTCTCCGTCGGTTACCCTTATTGCCTGGCCAGGTTTTTGGCCCAGCTGCTCAGGAAGCCCTCGAGAGAAGGGCTTGTGCAGCAGAGTCCAGTTCACAGCATATAGGACGTACTGTGTGTTACCCTGCCCTGGCTGTGCATCGGATGACTGTTCGCCAGGCTGCGCCACAACAGCGTAGACAGAAGCAGGTCTACAGGCCTCCACAGCGAGATGCTAGACCTGGGCCGTCGTCACGATCAGAGGCCCCTGGCCTTGGTCCAGACCAACATCTTGCCCTACACACAACCATCATCACCCCCTCAGAGGCAGTGGGAACGTTTCCCACCATCGCTAGGGGTACGAGGTCTGTGACGGGACATTTTTCAACCTCTCAGCTACAGCATTGGAGGGATATTACAGACAACAAGTGGCTTCTCGACACGCTCGAGAAGGGTTATTGTCTTCAGTTCCGTCACAGACCCCAGTGAGCACTCGGGTGTGTCCCACGATGATCCTGGACCCTCACCAGGCCCTGGCCCTTTCAGAGGAGTTGCAAAATCTGTTGAGGAAGGATACGATTGAGCCGGTAGACACCAATACTCAACTCGGGGGGTTTCACTCAAAGTATCTTCTTGTCCGGAAGAAAGACGGGAGCTTCAGGCCCATTCCGAACCTCAGATGGCTAAATAAGTACCTTAAGCACCTTCCCTTTCGCATGTTGCGTATGGTAGATGTCCATCATGCAATCAAGCCTAAAATGTGGTTCACTCTGGAGGCCCTAAAAGATGCATTTTTCCATGTTCCCATCACTCCTCATCACAGAAGGTTTCTTCACTTCATGTTTCAGGGCATGACATACCAGTTCAGAGTCCTGCTATTCGGCCTCTCCCTTTCTCCTCAAGTTTTCACTCGAGTTGTTCAGGCTGCAATAGAACCTCTTCAACGGGAGGGCATATTGATCCTTCCGTATTTGGACAATTGGCTGTTGTGCGCCAGATCGCCTCAGCGAGCTGTCAACAACACGCAGCGCCTGTTACTCCATGTCAGCGCTCTAGGTTTGAGGGTAAACCTTCAGAAAAGCTGCCTAATTCCACGCCAGTCAATGTGTTTCCTTCGGGGTGGATCTGGACTCCAGGTCAATGAAGACCACTCTGACAGATGTCATAAAGCAGGTACTGCAGAAGACCTTGGCAAGGTTCCAGGTTCACCGCAAGTTTCCCTATATTAGATTCCTACAGCTGGCCGGCCTTCTCACGGCAGCCTCATCAGTTATTTAGTTAGGCCAGTTGCATCTCCGGCCTCTTCAACGCTGGTTGATAGCCAACCACCTGTCACCTATTCACAATCGGCACACGTTGGTTCGTGTCACGACCAATTGTTCTGCCGCTCTGAGGCTCTGGAGGACAACCGAGTTTCTTCAGAGAGGTGTTCCGATTGGGCCACCCCCAGCATGCAGGGAAGTGGTAACCACAGATGCTTCCCTCAGTGGGTGGGGAGGACTTTGGCAACATCGTGGTGTACGGGGCATCTGGAACCCCAAGCTCCGGGCGTTGCATATCAATCTTCTGGAGCTTTGGGCAGTCTTCTTCATTTTGCGCACGAACTTGCAGGGACGAACATTCTAGTGCGGACAATACCACGGTGGTATTTCTAATAAATCACCAGGGAGGTACGAGGTCCCTACCATGTCTCCGAGTGACAAAGCAGCTTCTGACATGGGCAAGCAAGCATTTCCTGTCAGTAAGGGCAGCACACATTCCCGGACGCTGCAAAAATGTGGCGGATTCACTCTTCCACTTGAGACCGGGGGAGTGGTGTTTACACGAGGGGGTTGTGGATTGACTATGGGAAATCTATGGGACAGCGGCCGTAGACCTCTTTGCCAGCAGGGTGTCAACACATTGCCCGCTGTGGTTCTCAGCGCAAAAGGAGCAGGGCTCACTAGGCCAGGATGCTCTGGCCCACGAATGGCCACTTTGGGCACTTTGGCATCCCTTCCCAAGCAGGTTGAAATGGTGCGCTTGGCCCCTGGGGTTGAGAGGGCGCTCTCTCAATGTTCAGCTGGTGTAAGGAACACTGTCTTGAGTGCGAGGGCCCCTTCAACGCGTCGCACCTATGCTAGCAAGTGGAACCTATTCATTTCCTGGTGTGAGAAGCAGGCTATCAGTCCAGTAGATTGTTCTGTTAGTGTGATACTTGATTTTCTGCAGCATTTGTTGGATTCCGGTCGCTCTCCAGCTACTCTTAGAGTGTTTGTGTCAGCCCTGTCAGCCCATCGGGATCCTATGGGGCAGGTGTCAGTGGGCGCATATAGGTTAGTGGTCGCTTTTCTTAAAGGGGCTATGCATCTTAAGCCCCCAGCACGGGTAACGTGTACCCAATGGGCTTACGAGTGGTGTTGGATAGTCTCTGTTCAGTCCCCTATGAACCATTGGAGCAAGCAGATATTAGGAGTCTTTCTATGAAGATTGCTTTTCTTTTGGCAATAACGTCAACCAGAAGAGTTGGCGAACTACATGCATTGTCAGTGAGTCCACAATGTCTCAGATGGGGGCCAGAGGGCAGTCAGGTTGTGCTCTGGCCAAACCCAGCTTTCCTGCCCAAAGTGATGTCAATGCAGTTTGCAAATCAGCCTATTCATTTAGCAGCATTTAGGCAGGAGAACGAGACATTCCAGGAGGCGCTGTGTCCAGTTCGTGCGTTGAGGCGGGTATGTCTTAAGGACTGCTTCAGGGCTTACCACGGACCAGTTGTTTGTCTGTTTTGGCCCTGGCAGGAAGGGCGCACCCTTATCGAAGCAGAGGCTCGCCCATTGGGTAGTATACACTATAATTGAGGCATATCTTTCAGCAGGCTATATGATACCTGCACCTGTTAGGTGTCATTTAACTCAGGCAGTGGCCACATCTTGGGTGGCATTGCGTGGTGTGCCCCTATCAGAAATATGTGCAGCAGCTACTTGGGCATCACCTTGCACATTCACAGGGTTTTACAGACTTAATGTGGCTTCTGTTCATTTTATTGGCTCTGCAGTCTTGCCTGTTGACGTTCATGCTGCTGTATCCTCGTGACTTGGTTGTATTCGTCTTCCACCATGTACTGACCGTCTCTGGCAGTCTGGAACAATGAAATAGAACGCATGGTTCTATGAATGGTGGAAGACCACCAGAGTCTCTTGTCACTAGGATTGAGAATGACTTTGAGACCGACCGTGACATAGTCAGGAGTTTATATAGCTTCCAACGCGTCATCGGTCAAGGTCACGTGTGACTGAATTTAATACGGGATTCTCGATGTATGCGCGAGATGCGATTCTTCCACCATGTACTGACCGTCTCTGGCGGTCTTCCACCATTCATAGAACCACGGTTACGGAAGAAACCAGCGTTCAACAGAAAAAAACTAGGGCTGTCAAATGATTAATCGCGATTAATCGCATCCAGAATAAAAGTTTGTGTTTACATAATATATATCTGTGTACTGTGCATAATAATTTTGTATTTATTAACACATACACATACATGCATATATTTAAGAAAAATCTACAAATACCAAATCATTTCAATTATTGGTAAATATAAATAAATATATTTAAATATTTCCTAAATATGTATTCATGTGTATGTGTTTGTAGTTATAAATACAAAATTATTATGCACAGTACATGGATAAATATTATGTAAACACAAACTTTTGTCCTGGATGCGATTAATCGCGATTAATCGTTTGACAGCTCTAAAAAAACTTAGTATTTTTTCCCACTATGGTAGTAAATGGGGCCTAAGAACTGTTTGGTTACAATCATTCATCCAAATATATTTCTCTGTGTTCATCAGAACAAAGAAATGTAATCAGATTTGGAACAATTCTAAGGTGAGTAAATGATGACAGAATTTTTATTTTTGGGTGAACTGTCCCTTTAATTCTTTGAGCTGATGAAGAAACATCTTGTCTTTTAAATTCTTCTGCGGTTAAATTAGATTTCTTTATGTGCGAGACGATGCCTCACATCAAGCAAAAATTTTAAAGTAGCAAAAGTATTTGATGGGTCATGTGGGTACACTTCTTTGGCACATGGTGTTAATGTGAATTATAGGAAACTCTGCAGTCTTAGCACTGTGGTTAAGGTGCTGTGGTCTTCAGGGAGGACACACCTTTCTCTCAAGCATGCAGAGGTTTGTACAGCTCATTCAGGCATGGGGTGGCAGCATTTTACTCCAGTTCCCATCAGATTCACAGCTTTCTCACAGTAATGTGGGCACGCAGACAGGAAGCCCAGCCCCATCCACAGAGACCAAGCGGCTTTGAGAGGTGTGAGGTGCACGGCAATTTATTTTGCGTCTCGTCCCAAAAAAAACCTCTAGTGTTTCCAGAGTTTTTGAGATGACATCATGCTGTAATGTGTCCGTTCAACTCTAATTGCTTTTTAATGTGATGTCTCTAGTTCCCTTCAGACTTTTACCTTAATGGTTCCAGCATCGCAAATCTAATAGTCTCTCCACAACACCAACTTCAAACAAAGTCTAATCGCAATCTTACCAAAAAGTATGTGTTTTATGTTCTTCTGAACTTAGTTACAGGAAAGGAAAAAGTAATGATTCCACAGGAAAATGTATATATTACCTTTGATTCTGTCTGTTTTCTTGCAATATGGGATGGCTTTAGTGGGATAAAAATTGATTTTTAAGCTTTTTGTGCATTAGCTTTTACGTTTGAAATTTTATTTGCAGGGGCCATTTCTGATCAATGAGCAAAACCCGAATTTATAACACTGATGCAATAAGAGCCAACCGCTATGATCGAAAGAGATGAAAAATGGAGAGAGAGAGACAGACACAGAAAGAGCGAGAAAGAGACAAGTGAGAGATATTTTGCCATTTGATACAAAGAAACACAAGTTTTGTTTCTGTCTATAAAATAATGTCTTTTTACAGAGAGAACATGGTTTACACTTTTACTTTTTTACCTGTTATATTTTAGAATAAACAAAACTTTGGCACTCAAAAATAAGGAAATGCCTCATTTATTCAAATGTTCAATGTTATTAGGATTTTTTTTTTATTTAGCTAAACACTTGAAACATTGCGAAATACAGATTAAATGTAGGAATTTCATAAAAAAACTGTCTGGGATGTTTAGAAGAACCTATGAGTAAATAAATATGAATATAATAATGAGAGAAAATATATTTAATATATATTTATAATATAAGATTATAGTCAAGTGGAGCATAAAACCTGTTAAACTGGTGAAGATTAGGACGAAATAGAGCCATTTTGTTTGCGGTTAATCTTCAGAAGAGAATGTTTTAGACTTTGCTCATCAGCTTTGGTAAAATACCTAATAAAATCTGAAAATCAAGAGATCTATTATCCAAGCTATGATTTCTACATTCTGTATCTCAACTATTGTGTTTGATTTTGATATTTTTTGTTTAGGAGAATCATAACTGAGCTGTGTCTGAGCAACACAATTTTTCTCAGGGCATGCATAGCTATACCTAATAAAAGGATTCCATTTTGTCATTGAGGAAGAGTGAAATAAATATTGATTCTTCCTCATTTAAAGACACTCTGTCCATGTTTCTTGTTCTTTATGTTTGAGAGTTCAGAGCTCTGACAGAGAAATGACATGCACCATCATCCTCTCCAAAACATGAAGGATTCCAAGTCTTAAACTTTTTCATCCATAAGAACACAGACATACGCAAACATAAAAGGCCATTTTCCTCTCATCCCTCCATCTGAATCTTCCTCCTTTAATGAAAGAGACTTTCTTAATGCTTCGCTCTCACATTATGTCTGTGTCATGCACTGAAGGGCCCTTCACGAGGATGTGGAGAAAAGGGTCGCATGAATGGCATCTTGGGTTTTCTTCTTTTTGTAGCGCTGCATTGACTCCGAAGCCTTGGAGAAGGATGGAGATTCGTCTTAAAAGCCTGAAGGAGCGTTTGGAGAGGCCAGGGGATGGAAATGAGTGTGGAGAGCGACTGAAAGAGAAACAGACAGAAGAGTGTTTTAAGAGGCAAGGAGCGGAGATAAGAGACCTAATGGCTCTTAGCAGCCTGAGATGAAGAGGGCTGGATAGAAAGCGCTCTTCACATGCCTTTAAGGACGCTGTACCTGTTTGCTTTTATCATTAGAGCTGTTGGAAAAGTTATTGAACGTGTGAATTTGTTCACCAACACCGAGTCCTGAGCTGTAGCGTTGAAGGTGCGAGAGAGTTTTTCTTCAGCATTCAGACTATGAAGTATTTATACAATTAAGCCACGAGTAGTTTTGGGGAATAGCTGAATGTTGCTCTGGGCCCTGAGACAAAGTCCTTCAGAGAGGTGCAAAACAAATTTAGGAGAAAATAGAAAATTGTTGCACTTTGGCGTGAATTTTCAGGGCACATCCCTTCATATTATTCACACACCATGCGCAGTCTAACTTAACCAGGCATTATATGCACTGCACCATGGGTAATTAAATTAAGTCATCATTGCAGAATGCATAAAATCTAATTTATTTGATGAGCTAATATTGTGCTTTCTATTACTGATTTTTCAAATTTTGACATTGTATGGGTCAAAATTATATTTTTATATTATTCTTTTATGCCAAAAATCATTAGGATATTAAGTAAAGATCATGTCCCTTGAAGATATTTTGTAAATTTCCTACTCTAAATATATAATAATATCAAAACTTTATTTTTGTGAGTGGATGCTGCAAAACCATGAACAAAAATGGCCGGAAACATGCATACAACTGTCTTCAGGAATTACTCTTCAGGAATTACCCACTCAAGTTTGGTATTTATGTAAAGCTTAGAATTTCTGCTTTCGGGTTCATCTGCTCTCCACACCATCATTACAGTGGTAAGCCAATAGAGAGCGTTAAAATAAACTTGTTTCTTCTTAGCAACGGCCTGCTACAGCGCCTTTCGACAACTTTAAAGGCGATCTTCTCACTATTTGGATTTTTTGCACCCTCAGATTCCAGAGTTTCAAATAGCTGTATCTCGACCAAATATTGTCCTTTCTTAACAAATATGATGTAAAAATCTCAATATCAAAAATTGACCCTTATGACTCATTTTGTGGTCCAGGGTCACATTTACTTATTATTTTTAAGACCCAATTCAGGCCTTATCCCAGTAAAGTGGCCAGATCTTGGTCTGCTGAATTCCACAGATTATCATATCAACACTATAAAAAATGCTAGGTTGTTTCAACAAACCCAAACTCTAGGTCAATTTAACCCAACGTTTGTCCATATTTGACCCAGCCATGGGTTGAAAGAACAGTGAATTTTTATCATTCTTTATCAACTCTTCATGTTGACATCCTGCAATTATGTAGCAGACAGTACATGTGCTCTTAAACCTTAAGCTATGGTGCTCTTGTGGTCGATGCAAGTTTAAATATGGCTCACATTTCTGATTTTGATGATTTAACCCATCGTTGGGTAAAATACGGACAAACCCAACGGTTTGGCTAAAATTAACTTAGAATTTGGGATGCAGAATGGAAGCATGAAGTAAGGTCATTTAAACCCAATGGTGGGGTTTGCATTTTTAAAGTGTTTTACAGTGTTTTCTCCCCACCGATTCTGGATGAAGCTGATTGGATAATCTGTCCAGAAAGCCCTCATGGGATACGCCATGGTGTGGCAAATGAGAACCCAGCCGGCCTGGAGGTTAAACAGCCCTTTAAACTCGCACATATACAACTGAAACAGAACGGGGTCATGTGTTTATGATAAACCTTGTTTTGTAACACTCTTGAGATCCACATTTGCTGCTACCAAGACCACTGTTAGCACAGGGTTCCTTCAGAACTCCTAATCAACATTGTGTATATGCCACATGTGAATCTTAGGAAAGTTTTCACAAACTGCCGCGATCTGTACTGCATATATCACGTAGCAGAAAAAGACCTAATCTCGCTGCCGTGATGAATGGTCATAGATCGGAAGTTAGATCAGATAGTTTAATAAGAGACGCTAGAAGAAGGTGTGTAGAGTAAAGTGGGTTTGATTCTGGCCCCTGAGCAGACACAATGATTTAGACAGGTGAAGGGATGCTACAGATCATTCTTTCTGTCAGGGCCAAACTCTCACACATACATGCTCGTGTACGTTATTTTATCAGGGGTGAACGGTAAAATGTTTCCATATCCCTCCCTTTCTTTCCCTTTTTTCTTTTTGTGTTCCCCTCTTCCTCTTTCTCTCTCTCTTTCTCTCTGGCCGGATGCACACAGTGTTGTATGAAGAGCGATTGATTTTTTCCTCCCTTTCCTTCTCTAGCTGGGATTTTGACAGAATCATGGCTCTATGGAAACAAAGAAAACTGTTCTTTGACAAAGGAGGGGGAGGGCGAGCCGAATCTCTCATATATGTTGTGCAGAAGCTACAATAGAATTGTTAATCACAGTCTCTCAGCTCAAGGTCCAGTGATGCAAGACTAAGTCACACCACAATCGACTCAGCCGGTCATTGCACTTCATATCAGAATAACAGGACAATGCACAGTCACCTTTAACATATAGAAAACTCATCTCATGATCTCACATAACTAAACCACACTTTGCATTCTTAACTTCACATCAAGTATTAGTATAAGTGTTTCTGTGGAGAAAGGTGTAGTCTTTCTGCTTTTCAGCTCAAGCTTTTAAATTGTTCATTGTTCTTGTATATCCTATACCCTTATATATCCTACTATGAGAAAATATACTGGTCACTGTATTAGTTACTCCTGTTCATTTGCTCTTTAACACAAATACAGCCGCGGGAAAAATTAAGAGACCACTGCAAATTTTCATTTCAAGTCAGCATTTCTAGATGTATTGTGACCATTTCATTCCAGTGTCGGTTGAATTTCAACAAAACCAAACTTCAGGAATGTCTTACAGTCATCCAACATCAAATGTAAAAGACTGACAGAATGACAAGACACATGAAAACAGTCATACAAATTGAGGTGATTATAAAAAAAGTTTTTTGAACTCTTCTTAAATACATGTAGAAATATTACTGTTGTGTTGCTTAAAAGTGAATATTAACTTGTATTCTTTGCCGTTTTTTGAGGTCTGAAAAAATAAAAAGCATATTTTCAGTTATTTTCACCTGTTTCTCCGGTTTTCATTTTCTGCAAATAAATGCAAATAGAAACAATACTTTGATTGGAAATTTGGGAGAAATATTGTTAATAGTTTAAAGAATGAAACAAAATTGATAATTTTTCCTAAACACATGCATAAACAGTACATTTTAAAATCAGAAAAACGGACAATCACATGGCATTTATGAAAAAGGTCAGAGGAGAATGACCAGACTGGTACTTAAGATAATATAATGTATTTTTCGATTTATTTTTAAGTATATCACTTGAATTCAGAGCATGCAATAACATACTGTCTTAAAATATACTGCACTGTAGAAACAGTCAGGTAGTAGTGGGTGTCTTTGTTCAGCACCATACCACTACCACAGGTAAAATCATAAAAGTGAAGCTGCAGTCGACAAAATAAGGTCGGGAAACCATTCTGACATGTACTTACTGTACTGACAAGACACTGCTACAACACTTATATGCCAGAAGCATAATGACATAAACATCATGGATCCATCCTCCCCTGTATCAAAGGGTTCAGGCTGGTGCTGTATTGGTTTAAATAAAACTTTATTTTATCACACTTTATTTTAAGGTCAAATTCTCAGTATTAATAAACCATTAACTATGACTTTTGCCTCAATAACTCCCAATTTGTTGCTTATTACTTGTTAGGTTTAGGTATTGGGTAGGATTAGGGATGTAGAGTATGGTCATGCAGAATATGTGCTTTATAAGTACTAATAAACAGCCAATATGCTAATAATAGGCATGCTAATCAACTAGTTAAGCCTGACAATTGGTCCCTATACTAAAGTGTTACCAAACTTTCTGTCATGAACGGGAAAAGAATCCAATTGCAGGCAGCTGTGTGAACCAACCAAAACCTTTATTAAACAAAAAACCCACGAGGGGGCAAAACAACAAGGGAAAACTCTTCAAACAAAAAACAAGGGGCAAATACAAGAAAGGTCCAGATATCAAATAATATAATCCAAAAAGAACTCAATGATCCAAGTGACAAGACCAGGCAGAACAGGAACACGATTTAACATGGGTGAATGCAAGACAAGACTTCTCGATCATTAGCGTATGCACACACAACGAACCACACTGGACAATAAACAAGAAGGACTTTAAATGGGAACACTAACGAGGGGATGGTGACAGGGGAGGTGTCGGGCAGGTGACCGGAATCAAGACTGAAGGGAACTAACAGGGAGATAACACGGGGCAGGTGAGGGGAATGAAACATTAATGGGAAGAGACTAGCGGAGAACAAGGGGGCGGGGCTGAATGACGCGACCGGAGGACACGTGACGCAACGTCAAAACAAAGGCCACGTGTCTCCACATATAACATAACAAACACAATAAGACGTGGTACTTCCATGACCCTGTCCACAAAACTAGGAATTTCCTGACAGGACAGACAGGATCATGACACTTTCTTTACCTTGGACCTCTAAGTAAAGTAAAGTGAAAACTGAGGATTGATTAAAGATCAGAGCCTACGTGAGTTTTGTTGCCGACTATCTCCATCCCTTAATGACCACAGTGTACCAATCTTCTAATGGCTTCTTTCAACAGAAGTGCTGCATGTCACAAATATCAGATCATCTCAAACTGATTTTATAAATACGACAATAAGTTCACTCCACACTGACACGGTTATTCATAAAGACGGCAGAATATTTCATATATTCATATGTGTTTGTTATATTTCATGTTTTTTTTTTTGTCAATGCCACTGCCACTGTGCTTTCAGCTAAAAGCATACACATACTTATGATGATATAGAGAACATGATTCCTTCCATTTGAACCATATAACCTTTTATATCATGCGACTAAAAATGAAATAATTTGATAGATTCACAAAATATTACTTCGTGTTTATTGCAAGAGCATTTCACACACACACCGCTCATAAATAATGCATTCCTCATCAAATACTTTATATCTCCCTGCACTCAACTGAATTTAGTCTTCTCTTATCAATATTGAAATCATGTAAGCATTGAAATCAATAGCGCCTCCAACCACATGGGAGGGTTTCGAAGTTGCCAGATTGTGTCTTCGTGTAATTCATACCCAGAGCCAGTTTGCAGACTTAATTTTTATTGAATTGTTGCTGTAATTTGAATACTGCGAGTGGAGGACTTGGCACATGGCAATGCAGCGCGGGAACCTCGCAGACATTTGACTGGAAGCTCACGGTGAGCGCCCAACAAAAATTCTGAGGATAACAGTCAATCCGGATCACATAAAAATGTAAAAACCACACAATAAACATCAGTATTTTATATGACCTAAAAAAGTAACTGTTTAAAGTTGCTTTTGTGCAGAGATGCACACTTCCTGTCATATTAAAGAATATGAATTTACTAGTGTCTTTTCTTGCCTATGAACACATAGTAGATGTGTGCCACGTTTGTCCTGAAGCCATCTGGTAACATTTCCACGTTTCAAGGATAGAAATCAATAGCAATAATTTCTAAGGTCTATCTGACACAAACACATGCCCTGTGGAAGCTGTGACACGCACTGTCCTCCATCTTTCTCCTCTTTGTTTCCCATGTCCTGTTTTCTGTTTATTAGTTATTTACATACGTATATCCAAAAATAAGCAATTAACTGTAAATTATAGGTTGACAACAATCAACGTATGTTATTTTATTTCCATTTCTTTTTCATAAAAAATAACAGGCAAAAAAACTGAACAAAGCTTGCTGCTGGATTGTATTTTTTTCATGTTAAAAGTTATAGCATGTAGCAATGCCTAGACTTTGATGTTTATTGATTTACCGAATTACCCTGGAATCGTTTTAGCAGGAGATATGCAGTTGGTGTACAGAGAGTACACATCAATCGGCTATTTTATTTTTCCTTTATTTTCACATCCTAGAGGCTGACGCTTCAAGGATGACGTTCCCAATTTTTGTTTTGGAGGCAAAATCTTACATGTGATTTCTTAGAATAGCAAGCTGCCATTTTGTCTTGTATCTCATTTTCCCCTCTCCAGATCCACATTTGAATTGTTTTGTGCTGTTGAGTGTTGAGGGAAGAACCGTGTTGACCAGTGGTTCCTCCGCCAATGTTTCTGGAACAGCCAATCAATCTATCTAACCCCCCTCGCTACTGTAATCAATCAGGTAAGTTAAAAAGCCATTGTGTATTTGTCACGGATTGGCAGAAGAGAACCCAAATGCAGGCAGGCGGTGAAGGGGTTAATAAACAAGACTTTATTATAAATACAAATAAACAAAAACACCCGCGAGGGGGTGAACGAAAAGATAACAAAATAATAAAACGAGCAACAAGACCAAGACTACCTAAACAATAAACTAGACAACACTTTGACAGAAACTAAACTAACACTTACTAAGACAGGACTGGGTTATAGAAACAGGAACACAGGAACAACGACTGGCACGATTCACTTACACGACGTAGTACATACACACGCAATGACCGACACAGGACAATGACACATGAGGGTATTATATAGGGAAGACAGACAAAGGATAACGACACGGGGCAGGTGTGGGTAATTAAACACTCAGGGAAAGATAACGAGGAAACGAGAGGAATGGGGCCAATGACAAGACACTGGAGAGAACGTATATTATTGTCAAAAGGACAATAATATGTTTCTCTCCACACGTAACCAAAAGCTTTGCCATGGCTCTGCTACAGGACCAAGAAAAACATGATTGAGGAAGCAGAGCCATGACAGAAGCCCCCCCTTTAATGAGCACCTCCAGGTGCTCACCAAGGGGTAGACGGACGAGACAGGGCAGACTGAGACAGTGACATGACAAGACAAAACATGGAAAACAAATTAGTGGCAGACAAGACAAAACAACAACAGGACTAGGGTGAGCCAACAAAAACAACAAACATGGGAGGGGGGTGGGGCCAAACAAGGACCCATAGGGGGCAGTCCAAAAGGGAGGTGGGGAGAAGTCCCAGTCCCCGGCTGCGCTCGAGGGCGCGGAGTCCTGGGGGACTTAGCGGGAGTCCTGGGGGGGACAGTCTTTGGCCCTACGCAGTTTCCCAGGGGCCGGCTGGACAGGGCTTGACGCCGGCTGGAAGGCCGGCTGGACATGGCTTGACGCCGGCTGGAAGGCCGGCTGGACATGGCTTGACGCCGGCTGGAAGGCCGGCTGGACATGGCTTGACGCCGGCTGGAAGGCCGGCTGGACATGGCTTGACGCCGGCTGGAAGGCCGGCTGGGACGCCGGCTGGATCACCGGACTGGACGCCGGCTGGATCACCGGACTGGACGCCAGCTGGATCACAGGACTGGACGCCGGCTGGATCACCAGACTGGACGCCGGCTGGATCACCGGACTGGACACAGGGCTCGACACAAGACTGGACACAGGCCTGGACACAAGACTGGACAAAAGACTGGACACAGGACTGGACAAAAGACTGGACACAGGACTGGACACAGGACTGGACACCGGACTGGACACCGGCTGCACCAGACTGGATGCCGGCTGGACCACCGGACTGGACGCCGGCTGGACCACCGGACTGGACACCGGCTGCACCGGACTGGACGCTGGCTGGAACACCGGACTGAACACCGGCCGGATCTCCGGTTGCACCGGACTGGTGGCCGGCTGCACCGGACTGGTGGCCGGCTGCACTGGACGGCACGTTCCCCCGTAACGCTCCTTCCTCCTTTTCCGCACCACCGGGTCTGCAGCCATCCTTGGCTGACCCGTGGGGACCGGAGGTAATTCAGCGTTGGGGGAACCCCCAGACGTCATCCCCGAGTCCTTCCTCCCCCACTCGCCACAGTCACCACCAGGTGAACCGGGAACCGTGGAGCTCCAGCCAGAGGGTACTGAGTCCCCCCGGGCAGCGGCAGCCAGGACGAGACCCCCCGGGACGCTCGACCGTGGAGCGGAAGTTCCAAATGGAACTCCACTCCCGGGATCATCCCGGTTGGCCACGTACCTGACCATATCCGCAAACCCGAGAGGAGCCAGCAGCCTCTTCTCCAACGGTGTGAGTCGCCGGGTGAGGCAGCAGTTGAAGATTGTCTTCAACTCCGCATCACTGAACGCGGTCGCCTCTGCCACCGCCGAGAATGCTCTGGCGAACTCCCGGTCCCCATAACTCCCCTGGCGGGACCCCAGTAGCAAGTGAGCCAGGCCGGATCGGGGGGACAACGCCTTGCCGTCCTTGGGAGCCGCCTGCTGGGTTCGATAGTGGTCGGTCATTCTGTCACGGATTGGCAGAAGAGAACCCAAATGCAGGCAGGCGGTGAAGGGGTTAACAAACAAGACTTTATTATAAATACAAATAAACAAAAACACCCGCGAGGGGGTGAACGAAAAGATAACAAAATAATAAAACGAGCAACAAGACCAAGACTACCTAAACAATAAACTAGACAACACTTTGACAGAAACTAAACTAACACTTACTAAGACAGGACTGGGTTATAGAAACAGGAACACAGGAACAACGACTGGCACGATTCACTTACACGACGTAGTACATACACACGCAATGACCGACACAGGACAATGACACATGAGGGTATTATATAGGGAAGACAGACAAAGGATAACGACACGGGGCAGGTGTGGGTAATTAAACACTCAGGGAAAGATAACGAGGAAACGAGAGGAATGGGGCCAATGACAAGACACTGGAGAGAACGTATATTATTGTCAAAAGGACAATAATATGTTTCTCTCCACACATAACCAAAAGCTTTGCCATGGCTCTGCTACAGGACCAAGAAAAACATGACTAAGGAAGCAGAGCCATGACAGTATTATACTGTCAGGAATTACACATTGTAATATTGTGTACGCAATCGGTAATGTATGTGTGAGATTAGTATTTTTTCTTTAGTAATGCAGGATTGATGTAAGATTATGTTTTGAGTTGGTCTGCTCACAGCTGTGAACCCGTCAAAGATCTGCTTGTGTTATCTGCCAGCACTCTCTCTCTCTCTCTCTGTCTCTCTGTCTCTCTGTCTCTTTTTCTACACAGTCACTTACTCACTCACCCCATTAGACTGATGAAACCATGCCTGTCCCACAACTCATCGGTGTCATGTTAAAACCAGCCATCGCTGACCGGAATGCTCCGATCAACATGAGTAAAGACTTCGCCTCATGCATTGACTTAGATAACTCAGACAAACTCATGAACACATGCCCAGGTCACACTGTACTTTTCAACAAATAATTATATTTTGCATAAACCAAATAAAAATGTATGAATTTTATTTTACTTTAAGCGTAGCTTACTTAGGCTTGTTTTCAATGTTACTTAAAAAAAACGATGCACATCATTGTTTTTGAACCTTAGACATATTTATTTGAAATTATCATGTTTCTCCCATATCATAGATTTTTCTTTTTAGTAGGCTATATTTTTAATTTTTTTTCTCATAAATGTGACTTTCCAGAGATAAACACAAATATAAAATGTCATATTTGCTGTCCATGTTGCTTGTAATTGGGATAACGTAAACGTCTGTAACGTATCTTTACATATATTTTTATGGCTGTATTAATTGAAAAAATAAACAATGCTGCAAACATTGTCTAAGGAACAAAAACATGACTACCATGCAAGGTTGTTATTATTGCACTAAAAATATTATTTTGAGCAAAATACGATTTGTTTTAATTATTGTTGGGGTGACACATGACCCTCACATGTTCTTGACATCAGTGCAGATGGAATGAAGCATATAACCAGCATCATGTAGAGTATATGTTTATGATTGTACTCTAAATATCATAATCATGTGTTTACAGTAATTGATTTCATTGCTTTAAATTACTGACGCTCTCAGTTTAAATCGGACAGCTTACTGCATCTGGTCAGTGTGTGTGTCCATTCTGGTCTTATGGTCTGGTCAGTGACCTTGACCCCAGAGGTCATCGGGCAGCAGGGTGACCAGCTGTCCATTTTAAAGATGCTATCATCAAGGGCAGAATTTGCTTTATCTCTACAAACACACACACTTACACACAAATATATAGACAGCAGAGATACCAAAAGCATTCACAATACTACACACCCAATATTACTCAATGTTTTTATAAAAATGTCTGTCATTTGAAGAAGACCAGACTTTGAGTCGTTCTAATGATGCGGTGTGGCTGAGTGCTCGAATGGGCCCTTGTGTGAGATGGTAAAGTGTAATGAGAGGTCATTTTGTGTCCAGCGATGTTGTAAATCAGAAGGTCTCTCATCTCTTTTGTCTCTCAGAGCAGATATCACTCCTTTTTTGCTTCTTTCTCATTTTCTGATTGCAAATAATCTCTTATGATTTTTCTGTGGGCCGCTGTAAATGCGGTATAGATTATTGCATCACGGTTCTTCTGTGTCTCTGAGCCGTGCTGCCATGATTTAATTTCACTCTGTAAGGAGCAGAAAGAGTCAGTTATATACACCTGATTGTTTTCACTCAAGCCTGTTTTCAGGCACTATAGCTTTCTTATCTACAACCTCTTCTGTTTCTTACAGTGTCTCTTTTTGCTCTCAATCATACTGTGTGAATATTAAAATAAAATGAAGACTTTCAAGATTTTTTTGATTAAAAAAGTTATTGAATGAAAAATGCAGAGTTCCCACATAGACTTGGTTGGTTAGACTGAATAACTTATGTGGTGTAACCATAAAGTAAAAACCGTGAATTTGCCTTCAATGTATCTGAGTGTATACATCTTTGTTGTATTTTACTGTATTTTTTATCCAAGTTAAAAAGTATTAAGGATTTCTTGAGATTGTCAAGAAATCTGACAAACCTCAAAGTTTTTAAAAAACGTTTTTAGAACATTTTAATTGTATTAAAATAATTGAAAAGGTGTCCATGTATCAGTGATTTGATATCTTGTTTTAATGGTTTTCCTTGTAACGTGACAACAAAATAAAAAGTGAACGTTTGACCTGGTGGACAAGTTTTAATTTTATGATATAATATTCACAAATTACAAGTTGTTTTACAACTTCTCAAAAGGCATTTACGATCACAGTGGCCCTCCAAACAAACTAAATCAGCGTATAATTTTGGTTTCTCCTGGTAGTGTAAACAACAGTGGAAATCATTCACTAACTGCATAGGTTAAATGCTGTGTTGAGTGTTTAACAGAAACTCTCAATAGAATAAAACCTTCAATAGAAACTATTGAGAGGCTAGATATTTATTTCTGACACTGGTCTGGACCCTAACAAATTAGCCTTAATTTATTGGAAAGTTGGCTCACAGCTGAATGGTCCCTGTCATTTAATGACTGACGCCTCTTTTACATTTGATGTGTCCACACAAGCACTGAACGAGTCGAGAGTTTTCCCACGGCTGAAGCTGAGGTACAGGTAAAGTCAACACTCTGGTATTTCTGAGAGGAGGCGGAGCAAAGAGGTCACAACCCTGACCGCAACGTCACACTACATTGATAAGACCTTATCACTTTAGAGATGGAAATAGAAAGACAGTGAGGTAACCTGCTTCTTCACACAGAGAAACACTGAATTGTCTTTATACAAGAGTCTCCAGGTAGACAATGTGAAACAGCATACCTTTCACCTCCATGATGTGGCCTATATGTGATATTGATTGGTCAATAGCAAATGCAGGTTTTGTTTGTTGTGTCAGGTTTTTTTTGTAAAAACCTTATACACATATTTAAGGAATTACATTGACTGTCAGGTTAGTGTCAAGGTTACATTTTAAATAATACACTTTCCTTCTTTAAAGGAAATGTGATTCTCCAAGAAGGATTTCACCTTTCTATCAACAAATCAGGGGGAAGGATTAGATTTAAGGTCAATGTTAGCCTAAGGACTGGGTTAGGAACTAACCAACTAAGTGGCTTTCAAAATGGAGGAATGTTTCCATAGCTTTAAAACTGTTTGGCGTTCCAGAAGTACCAGATTTCTGTTCAGGAACCCCGTCTGAAGGGATGAAATTAGCTCTTTTTCCTTAGCGGGTCACTTTTTTTTACTTCTCCTGTAACACTGTCGCATAAAATTTAATTCCATAGTCCTTTAACTTTTTTTTTACTTATACGTCTAAATTGCATCTCTGTTTTCACATATCCAATCGTGTTATGCTTTATTTGTTTGTTTTTTAAATGCCACTGTCGCTGGGTTCACGTCACTTCAGAGATCCTCATGCCATGCGAATGCAATAAGTAAATGGGAAAACTTAGTTTGCAAACGACAGCCCTCATTACTGATCCCATAACTTTGTTCCTGAGATTACTCGGTGCGAAAGCGGCTATAGTCAGTTTAATGTCACAATTGTGCAGATAACTGGCTTTCTCAAGATTTAATTTCATAAATGTAAACCGTTCTACAACCTTATGCTCAGTAAAATGTTTGCAGATATGGTTCATGGATGCTGTTAGATGTGTAATCGGAAGACAGCACTGTGTTGGCAGGAAGACTGAGCACCACAGGGATGGCAGGAAATAGATGGGCTACTTCCACCCGCTCAGCATTTCAGCGTGTGTTTTGCCTTTTTATTGGCCGTGGCATCATGATAGATAATCACAGGGGGATCACATAGAGTTTTTGTTAGAGATTTATTTGTTGTTTCTGGTGCACTTGCATCAGGGCTACAATAAATGATGCTGCACTACCAAACAAATTGGTTGGTAAAAAATGCCAGAGTTTGGTCATTGCAGTGATTAATACAATCTCTGCAGATGGAGATCTTTTCCTACCCTGTCACGACATCATTTAAAATGAATATAACATAATATGATGCCAAATATGAAACAAATCCCAAACTGATGCATGTCAAATCTGGAAAACTATTCTAAATTACCTTAAACTACAACAACACTATAAATTCATCTTAAAGGCCCACTGAAGTGCCTGGAAATGTGCAGCTTGATGCACCTGTTCGATGCACTACGTAAATTCCACTGAAACAGAAACATAGGACAAGACATATTGAGTGGCTCCTCCGCCTTTAAACTAGCCAATAGACTTTAGTTTACCCCACAGCCTGAAATGTAATGAGAAGTATAATAATGTCATAAAAACTTGATTCATATTGGCTGAAGAGACTGCAAGCTTTTAACTTCCGTATCTTCTAAATGCAAATTGCGTAAAAAAAAATTCGATTTCATGGGGTCTCAAGTTAATCAAATAAATGTAGACCAAACATATCTAAAAATACATTAAAACAACACCCTACACCTACCTGATCTCATCCCGACTTTATCTAAAATTCAAAAAGACCAACCCAAAATTGATTCAATTTCAACTTAAATATATTCCAAATGTAAGGTTGTGTTTACTTTAATCAGAGCAGTGTGCGTCATGTAATATACAAAAGTAGTAGTGCCCATGTATCATACACTGCTACACACCAATACACACCCAACCAGCTGACTGGACTGTTTCATTTACCGTCAAACATATTTCTCTCAAAAAGCATATTTCTCTCAAATTCAATTACCTGAACGGATATGTTGCATTCCAAACATATCGAATGTTCTGCGCAGACAGCAGTGGGTCAGACAGGCTTAGATCAGAACCCTGCAAAAGTCTGATGCTACAATTTATTCATTACTATACAGTAAGTCAACAAAAGATATCATTCCTTATTGGTTTAGGGCTTTGCATTTTAAACTCAGGTTGCTGCATGCAATTGTTTCTTTTACTTGAATGTTAAGGTTCTGTGTTTTTTCTTCATTTGAAGGTTGTACAGAGCTCCTTCTGAAAGATCTCAGCCGCCTGTGGTGGAGTTGATCCAGACACGATGGTCCACCATGATATTTCAGCGGACTGTAGGCTGAATGCCTGCAGGCCGGTATGTGTGTATTGATCGGCTTTATCATCCCTTCTGGGGAATATAACATCTCTGTGGCACAAAGATACAATATGTGTGCCTCAGTCTCAGAGAGGGACATACATCTATCTGTCTCAAAGCGATGCTGGGGATGCAATATTCACTCATCTCATTATGCAATATTCAACTATTTATTCCACTTCTTATCTGTGTTGATGATTATAACATGATAGAATGCAATAAAGTGCTTAAAGGGACACATGGCTGTTGAGGAGATGAAGAGTCTTAAAGGGATGGTTCACCCAAAAATAAACATTCTGTCATCATTTTACCATCACGTCTTTCAATACCTGTATATGACTCTTCAAAATATCTTCTTTTGTGT
>NC_079901.1:4953911-5043467 GCF_024868665.1 Triplophysa rosa
GCAAGTTTATCCCTTACTATGGAACTCTAGTGCTATTACCCTCACTCTCTCTCTCTCTCACCTGTGTGTCTAGTTATTTAAATCTGTATCTTATTTTCTATAAGTAAAGCATACAAAAATTGTATGAACCCTAACCCTACCCCTTTAAAAAAACTTCACAAATATGATAGACATTGCTACCTCAGATAGGAAGCTACTTCCTACATGACCATGCTCGATGTCTGGGGCTTGTAAGGGATTAATTGTTTCTAGCAATACCAAACGAGACTATCCTGATGGTTTTGAATAAATTGTTGTACAGCATTTCAACAGTTAATCAATCTTAAAGTGATTGTATCTAAATCTGCCTGTTATTAATAAGCCAATAACATTTTAGGCCAGACGTAGAGACTTTAAACAAGACCACAAATAAAACAGGACTAACGACACCTGAAACGCAAAAAATCTGTTGTTTTCACCCTTCCAAAAGAAAGCAGTGAGTTTCATCTTTACTTTTACGCATTTATTGGCTCTGTAATACGTTTTTATTTACTGCGTGCAGAAGCTGTGCCTAAGTGATCGATAGAAATTGAGATCGAATTATAACCTTTAATTCAAGCAACACCTCCACTTCCTTTTTTACCGGAAGAAACATTCAAAGTGGAATAAAAAAAATGTAAAAACGATTTACTGATTCAGTGCTTGTATAAATTGAAAATATTGTTGAATTAAAAAAAGACGAATTAATTTATTAATGCTTGTTGGACACGTTGGTTTGGAATGAGCTTCAAATGATCCTGTTAAATCAATCTATTAACACTTTCGGTTACTATTTCATTCAAAGTGTTGCTGTAATTGTATCTTTTCGCTCCACTTTCAATTGAAAGAAATTGATCCGCTAATGTAATCCAGAATCGATTGTTGCATATTTCAATCATCCTCTCCCTGAGCTTTGAGACCCGTGAGTTACAGATAACAAACACATAGGCCTACCGTATATATTTCTAAAATAATCTTATAGGACACATTCTGACATTTGTTATTATCTTGCCTTTAACTGTTTTTAATTGTTTAATTTTTAACAGTATTTTAATAAGTAAAGGCTTATTCACTAGTAGCCACATTTCATAGCCTACATAAAATAATTGAACTGGTGTAATTAGTAACTAGTAAATAATATGATAACCATGGAGAATTATGAAATTCTTTGTCAATGTCAATACGATGCTTACAAATTTAGCAAATCTATTTTTCACTAATCAAGTTATAATTAAGTAACTAAAAAAAGTATTATTATTAATAATATTAATATATCTGTTGTTGTGTTGACAACAACAACTAATAGTAATAATCGTACAAATGTTAAAACATCTGCTTTTTAACATTTGGTAATATCTAATATTTAACTTTTTTAAAAGTTGCATTTGAACTATTAGCTACTCAAAGTAAAGTGATGTGTGCATTTTATTGAACTTTTTCTGCAAAACAAAAAAAAATGTTATCACGCAATGAATATAACAGAACAAGATATCAATGCGTAAACATTTACAGTATTATTTAATTTAAAAATATGTTTAAATTACAAACACTAATTCTATGTTTTTAATAACCTGCCCTGTTAATGTTTGACTCTGTATTGATCGGCGCTGCAGTTTGTAGTGACATTACAGTGCTCATTTGCCTTTGATTCATATTTAAAATAAAATGGCCTTAAAACGGTCCTTCACATATAAAAATAATTAATGATTTGAGGAAAGTTCAGGGGCAGAAGTCTTTAAATAACTGAATATTCTTTGTGAGGCACCAGCCCCATTAAGAAATGTTAAACGAAGAGACTTTAATAATCGATATTTTGTGCATTGGCACTGCCTTCTCTGTCTTTAAGTCCATCTTTATCGGGTAATAAGATAAATCATAGTGAAACTAAAATTCAAATGTAAATAAAATTTGTTTTAAAAAATGTAACGACGATTTTTTTTCTTTTAGATTTTTCGGACGTCTAATAGGCCTATCTATATTTTAGCTTTAAATTTTTATTTATTTATTATTATTTAGCTGCATATTTGTTAAACAATAGTCTATCAGCATATCATTCTAGATTTAACTATAATTATTATTATTGTCAGTCTAAAAATATAAGTTTTATTTAATTTAATTACATTTTGTGGGATTGACATATTTTGCGTTTCTTTCCAGACATTACCAATTAATCGTGTCACCACTCATTTCAACAGTTAAAAGATATGCACACTTTCAGGGGCAAGGAGAGACGTAGGTAGGCCTCAACAGAAAGACCCTTCATAACCCCCCACACACGCGGACGCACACACGCACACCGCTGGGCACGTCACGGAGACACGAGTGCGAATGAAAAATATCGACCACCATGAGAATGTGCGCAGATGTGGCTTGCTGCTAAATTTCGTGCTTGAATACGATCTTTTCATCAAATTAATGGTCGACGCTGATAATGCAAAGCTGCACTCTATGGCTGGCCATTTTTGTTTGTGTGAAAACAAACCATACTTTAGCGTGCCAGAGAGCTTATCCATCTATAGCTTACTACTGTAAATTTCGGAAAATTTGTATAAACTTGTAATATGCTACAATAACTATAATATAGGCTTTACAATAGGTGTAATATATAATGTTATTATTAATCTGTTTTATTGATTTTATTTCCCATTTAACACATTTTTATCTTCTTGAGAATAACGACTGGAAACACCTTTGAATATATGATTTCTTTTACTACAGTCCTAGTAAATATTCTAGTAATTATTAAAAGTGAGGCGTATGGTCTGGTGTCCACAGTTGTCAAATCGTCACTAACTATCCGAGTTGACTTCTAATTTCTAGCAATTTAATTTGTAAATTTTTCTGTCCATTTTAACTCGTTAATCTGGGTGGTATTGTTCTTGACCCTGACAGATGTATGTGTGTTTTGTCACTAAGCAGGTCCCTAAGAATCAAGGAAAAGTATGAAAAAGTTAATCTCTCGCCTCCACCGCAGCTGTTAGCTTCAGGAGTCTTGAAGCGTCACCTTTGACATGTCCCCAACGAGCGCGAGCGGGGGCCAAAGGCAGGGGCCACAGGACTGACCGCTGCAAGCTGTCACTACACCCGGGTTTGGACGCTTTCGCCGGGCCCCTAACTGTCCGGTTATCTCGTTCTCTCGCTTGACTGCATATGAAACTGACTTTCTGGAGTCGAATTTAATTGTAAACATTGTGAGGTCTTGCAAAGTGATATCTTTGCGTGAGGGGAGAGGGGGCTTTATAACTGCACTAATAATGTAATGTTTATGTTACGCCAACTCTCAAAAACGCCTACATACGAATTTAATATGATATCTGTTGTTATTACATTGTGAATTGTATTGCTCTTATTTCTTCAATATATATTAACATGTACGCATATACACATCTCAATTGTTAGTCGTTTTGAATAGAAGCGTCTGTTAAATTATTAAATGTAGGTGTAAATTTTATGTGTTATTTTGTTTTCTGTTCAGACGGATTTTTGAGCTGACAACTACTCTACATAAAAGGTGTTTTCATTGACTGTATGTATTTAGCTAAATAAATGAGGGTCCTGCTCATTTAGGCGCAGAATGAAGTTCACTCATGAAAGGTAATGTGCTGTGTCATTATTCTGCCAGGCCACGGAAGCGGGACACACTCCTGATGGCTTGGTTCGTTACTCTTTATAGCACAACAATAGAAACATCTGTCCAGCCTTTCTCTGCCTATTACCAATCCGTCCGTGCCTGAACCCCCTATAAACTCCAACTCTGCATGGAACACAATGACTCACATTCAACAGTCTGTACTTTAATTCTTGAATTTCTGAAATAAAAAAGTGTACATTCTAAAAAAAAACTCAGAGTGTGTCAATTGATTTTTGTCCATTTGAGGTCGTGACGCATTTTATTTTTTCCTTGTGCTTTCATATATTTTACACATTATTGAAATCGCCTAAATGTGTGAACACTTATCTTCAGATTGAATATCCCAGGTGAACCAAGAAATGTGTTTACTGCATGCAGCGCATTAAGGAGGTTCTCCAAAACAAAAAGCCCTTATTTTATGCATTCATAATAATAGTCTTGGATTAGACTTCATGTAATCGTTTAAATGAGGTACAATTAAAACACTTAATTTCCGAAACCATTTATTCATGCTTTGGTACATTAGTTTGTCTGAGGTCATTCAAGCTATGTCCAGAAGGAGGTATTCCTATCTGGAATAGAAAATAGGGTGAAACGTCCTTAATGCCTGACGTCAGAGGGCTGGGAGCAGCGCGCGTGCGCGGGAGCGCGGAGCGGCAGCCGCAGCGCTGAGCTGAGAGCGAAACAACAGCAGACATGGCAAGAGATGGCGAGGGACGCGAGCACACTGACACCATGCACTGCTGAAGGGACGGGGGCCTTAACATCTGAGGAAAAATACGAAACTTTATAACACGAAAAGAGAAAAAAAGAAAAAAGAAAGAAAAAATACTCGAGATTAGAGAGACACTAAAAACCTAACTTTATTTTCAATGAGCGCACTTCTGTGGACACAGCTCCGCTATATCAGATAGATGATTTGTCCACTCGCTTGCACGTATAATGAACGCACAGCTGTCTATGGAGAACATTGTCGATCTGCACGGATTGAGTCATGAACCGGTCCCCAGCGCAGCGGATCTCATGACCGGAGACAGCTCTCATCATAGGACACATCGGAGCACTCTGTCAGCCCATGCGCGCTCCATGGGCATGGCATCAATCCTGGACAGCGGCGACTATCATCACCACCGGCCCCCGGAGCATCCCGGGCTCGCCACCCACCTGCACCCGGCCATGAGCATGGCGTGCGAGGCTCCCCCCGGGATGAGCATGAGCAGCACCTACACCACTCTCACGCCGTTACAGCCCTTGCCGCCGATTTCCACCGTCTCCGACAAATTCCCCCACCATCATCACCACCACCATCATCATCACCATCACCCGCACCAAAGGATCCCGGGCAACGTCAGCGGGAGCTTCACCTTGATGAGGGACGATAGGGGTCTGGCCCCGATGAACAACCTGTACTCTCAGTACCACAAGGACGTGACCAGCATGGGACAGAGCCTTTCGCCCCTGTCTGGGTCTGGACTGAGCGGCATTCACAACTCCCAGCAAGGTCTGCCGCCGTACGCGCACCCCGGGGCCACCATGCCCGCCGAAAAGATGCTTACACCCAATGGATACGAGGCACACCACCCCGCGATGCTGGCTCGACACGGGGAACAGCACATGAGCGCGTCCTCGGCGAGCATGGTTCCGATAAACGGCATCCATCATCACCCTCACGCCCATCTCAACGCCCAGGTCCACGGGCAGGTGCTGGGCTCCACTCGGGAGCAGAGCCACTCCTCCGCGCCCGGTTCGCAGCTACACAACGGCGGCAGTTCGGGTCAGATGGAGGAGGTCAATACCAAAGAAGTGGCCCAGAGGATCACGACGGAACTGAAAAGATACAGCATCCCACAGGCCATCTTCGCGCAGAGGGTGTTGTGCCGCTCACAGGGGACGCTCTCGGACCTGCTCCGGAACCCCAAGCCTTGGAGCAAGCTCAAGTCCGGCCGGGAGACCTTCCGAAGGATGTGGAAATGGCTGCAGGAGCCTGAGTTTCAGAGAATGTCCGCGCTCAGGCTCGCAGGTGAGAGAACAATAGGTAATGCACGCTTCTCCTCTTTCCGCTGTATCATATTCTTTATCCTCATCACAGCTCTTCATATGCAATTCATCAGTGGCCTACCCTGCATCTTTTTGTTGTTGTTGTTAGGTTTTGCGTTTTTCTGTTGTCTTTTTGCTATTACTATTGTTGTGCCCCTTCCTTTCACTTCGATACTCAAACTCAACAGTGTGCTCTAGGTGCGTATTGACCAACTGGAAAGTGATTCCCTAAGATATAAATCGTTAAGAACGTGGTTGTTTTGGCTTGCTTGTTTGTTTTGCATTATTTGATTCGTAATTTGTTGTTTGCTTTCAACATAATGAACACCACAGGGCCTACCCCAGAAATATGGGGCGAAAGAATAAGAATTGTGTGCATGGAAAGCTTCCAGTCCCATTGTCTCCGTTTAAAAATGGAAGAAACACGAGCGCCCCACGGTCCAGTTGTCTATTCGTTTATTGATATTAATGAACAGCTTTCTTTAAATCATGACAACATGCCCAACGTTCAAATTTATTCACATGTATTCAGTGTGTTTGGTAAATGATGTGCGTAAATATGCGCAAAACCGCGTGTGTGCGCGCGCTGCTGACATGAGCTTTAAAAACGTGTTGCAGTGTGTTTTGGTTTTTCTTCTGTTCTCTTATGGTTGGATCTCTTCATTCGTTGTCCAGTTCGTGTTGGCTGTGAAGCTTTTCTTAATTAACTGATCGAGCCTCCATTAATTTGCCTCATGAGAATTACAATCAATTTGAGGCCAGTGATCCGTTCAAAGCCAGCAGTGGAAACACAGAGAGCATCTCAAACAAGAGTCTCTCTCTCTCTCTCTCTCTCTCTCTCTCTCTCTCTCTCTCTCTCTCTCTCTCTCTCTCTCTCTCTCTCTCTCTCTCTCTCTCTCTCTCTCTCTCTCTCTCTCTCTCTCTCTCTCTCTCTCTCTCTCTCTCTCTCTCTCTCTCTCTCTCTCTCTCTGATAATTGTCATAAATCAGAGTAGGAAATTAATTTGTGCACGACAGAAAATAACTCTAAATAAATGTTGAAATAGCCTAGTTTTAATGGTGAAATATGCATGTAAATTAAAAGGAGATTTTAATGTAGATTTTTCTGTTTGCAAATTGTATTTGAGATGTATCGGGATTCAAACACTTTATCAAGGCAAATGTTTTATGAATATTAGTCTTACAGCATATAGTACAATAAGGTTTGGCTGAAATTGTTCGTTTGCTTTTGACGCACAATGAGCGTTTGCTTGACATTTTATTTTATATATTGCTGGCCCAAATATGAATGTTCCAGAACATTTTTTTTTAAAATCGTAATCATAGAGTACATTTCGTTTTCGAGTTAAGTTCATGTGTTTTAAAACAAGTTTAATTTTAATATAAACGTTTTGTCGTTAGCGATATAAAAAAAATTGTGTTCATATCTTTGTTTTTTTTACTTAGTGTTAATATTATTACTACTATTATTGAACGGCTGTTTGGCTTGTTGCTACAAGTCAGTTAGATTTCGTTTCCTTTGATTTAGTGACTTTATTTTCTTATTCTGAAAAATGATATTGGAATGAGTGAAGGTGATGTATATTATTGATTGAATACACGTGGCTAAGGGTATGTGATCGGCCTTCTGAGAGGTAAATATAGAATTGGTATATTGATTATTCAAATTCAATTCCCTTCTCCCTTTCCTTAGTAATGTAAGACAGTAGCACTCAGCACTATTTCACATTACAGCTCTTTTACACCTTACAGTCAGTCTCCAAATTTGTATGCCGTATTTTCTCTGCATTTTAACGTATGGTTAAAATCACGTAAAATTGTACATTCTGTAAATAACTTCATAATCAGTTAGAAAAAAAACTTGGAAGTCAATCCTGTGTTTCTTTTTTACGAAAGCAACAATTGTAACAAATGTAGCTTATTATTTTTATCTTGTTCTGTATTATTTTTTATTAATCTAACGAAAGTTAGATTCAACATAATAATACTAGCCTATTTTGTCTTAAACGGGTTTTGTAAGAGTTTGTAAATTATGACAAGATATTATCCAACAATTTTATTCAGCATAATTGCATGCTTAACAGTCCGTTAAATGTGCTTAACAGACCGCTGATTAATGTGCGTGTAAATTTAACGAAACGGCATATTCATATTCATATTGAGCTGTTAATATGTTAATTCTGCTATATCATATAGTGTTATGTATATTAAGCCTATATAGTAGCATAGTAGGGCCGTGTTTGTGTATTACTATTTTAGCATTATGTAGCCACTTTCTGAAATCATTTACCGTGGACGCGCCCTCGTGTGCGCGCTTATCTGGCGCCTGTCTAATGATTTGCAGACAAACAGTATCTGTGATGATCAACTGTGTTGACGGATAAAGAAGTTCGCAGTTATTTCTCTGGGAATCTGCGTAGGTCTCTTCACAGCGGCCTTGTGCATTTACACAGTTTTGATTTATGGCACCTGATAACGACCTCATTTGCTTTTGTTAATATTTACCTAAAGATCCAAACGGTCTTTCCTGTGCATAGTTTTGTTATTTATTTTTGTACACATATATAATAACGGCTTCGTATAAAATAATAAAAAACAAAAAACATTAAGCTACAGGACATTTATATGATGCTAGATGCTATGTGTGCAATGTATATGCAAGTATTATTTATATAAAACATAAAGGTTTTTTTAGAAAGGCCTATGTCTTGCGAATATGTTCACAAAATTAAGAAATATCCACATTTTTGCAATATGATTAATACCATCGAAAAAATAATTTATATTAGAGGTGAGTTGCAGAATTTTGACTTTTATATTTATGAGGCTTATAGGCTATGTGAACGCTCCTGCGTTTAGCGTCCGTGCCTGTTTTATGAGTCGCAGGTTCCACAAGCTTTTTGCGCCCCCTTGTGTTTTTCTCTGTAACAGTCTAGAATTTAAAAGCACAGTGAAAGAACAGTAAGATAATTTTGGGGTAGACACGTGAGTGTTTACGTAAATATATTCTACATTGTATTATTTATTGACAGATCGTAAGTGATCTGATTGGCTGTGAAACTGGATGGATTTAGGCACCATCGGACAGTTCCATAACGCTAAAATAGACATCTCTCCACAAAACATCGTGACTTTAGTTTTTTCCTTTGTTTTATAAGAGAAAACCTCCAATGTTTTAACCGCCTTGAATAATCAAGAATTTTTAACTCGATGATCCTGCTTCAGACTAGGCCAACCTTTTTGACATTTTATATTTATTTAACAAAGCTTTGTTTGTTTCATGTCTGACACTTGCATATCAACCTTTTGTTGTTTCAGCATGCAAGAGAAAGGAACAAGAGCACGGGAGAGGCGAGCGGGGGAGCGTCTCCAAGAAGCCCCGACTGGTCTTCACTGATGTCCAGCGGCGGACTTTACATGCAATATTCAAAGAGAACAAGCGCCCGTCCAAAGAGTTACAAATCACCATCTCTCAGCAGCTGGGCCTGGAGCTCACAACCGTCAGCAACTTCTTCATGAACGCGCGTCGGCGGAGTCTCGATAAGTGGCTGGACGACTGCAGCTCCAACTCGGCCAATTCCTCCTCCAGCACTTGTACCAAAGCATGATGGAGTAACGGCTGCTTAATGACAAAAAAAAACTTCGGTGGAAAAGCTTTAAACAAAGAACACTTAACAAAAGACAATTTTAGACAGCATTTTGCCCTTAAAACTTGTACAAAACCGATATTTATAATATCCAAAGAGAAAACACCAAAGACTCGCATTTAGGACTTTGTTCGTCCGTGTCTGACATACTGCAAAAAAGAAGTTACACTCCAATCACTGGTCGTACTCATCTCAACAAACTCCCCAACCTGCGTCTCTTTTAACGTAACCCATTGCTTTCAAGGACCTTTTTCTCGTCAACAATTGGACATTGTCTTAAACGTGGAAAGATTGTTATTTACGTTGATGTCAGAATCTACACATGACCTGCAGGTGTAATGCCTGATGTCACACACACACACACACACACACACACACACACACACACACACACACACACACACACACACACACACACACACACATAACTGTGTGTCTGTAAACATCCCTCAATGTCATAGGGCACTCAAATCTAGCCGCAGGGATGCGTAAATATAGCTGATGGAGAATCTTGACATAGGTTGCCCTGATTGTCACCCTCAGGATTGTGCTTTCTTCCTATTTGTTAGAAAAGTTACTAAGGAACCCGAAAATACATATGCGCTTGCCATCTTGACTTCTCAATCACAGATGGTGCAACCAAAGAAACATGTGTATTTTTCAATCAGGCCAAACTTTTGACTCCCCTCCTCATGTGGTAATGTGGACGGAGGGTACTTCTGCATTTAACATATGATTAGATCTGCCATTTTTCCTTTAATCACTGGTAAGATATGCCTTTGTGAGTGTGCATCCCCAGTCCGTTCATGTGATTATTTCAGGGAGATGTTTTGCTAGCTTGAACCTGCCTTTTTAACCTGTATTTTAAATATTTTAATGCCAGTGGCTAAAAACCAAAGATAAAGTGACATCAACCAGCACCTGTCATCATTTCATATTCATTTCCATCTGGGGAACTATGGGGTTATTATTCTTATGGATTTCTCAGATACTTCTGGATGAAATATGTAATCATTTAGTATAGTTGTTAGCTTTGTCTGGAGCAAATGTGTATGCACGTTAAAGGTGCTGTAAGCGATTTTTTTGGCTGCCCTAGTCCCTTCAACCGCGTGTCTTCTCTTCAAAACGCCGCCCTCAAAAAATCAGTTTGCTGTAAACCAACCTGATGTAATCTAATTCATTAACTGAATGCAGAGCTGTTCCGAGACAAGCCGATTCCTCAGGATGCTTATTTCAGTCCCTTACAACAATCCCTTACAATACATTTAACAGTCATTAGATGAGAAATTCAGGTTGTTTTGTTTTTCAAAAGTTTCCACTGTTCTCACCATGAGCTGCATTCATTTCCCATCCACTTGGATGTCATATGTCCATTCATTTAGCTTAATTTCTCATTGAGATCACGCTGAACGAAAGCCTAAGCTTCATTTTAACTGCATCAATCATGACAACCACCGCAATGTCCCCAGAACCCAGTAGAGAAACTAAAGCGTGTTCTATGCATTTCACAACTAGGAAGAAAGACTATGATCCTGAGGCAGGGTAATGTGTTAAGAGACTCATTCAGACTCACAAGATATCTGGCCTCGTTGTCTCTTGTGGCGTAGTTTAGCTTTAACATATATTTGGTATTTACGACTATTGTGACATCGAAGCATATATAAATGAGCGCTCATGTAGAAAAGACGAAAAAACAACAAAACACATTAAGACCTGCTGATATTTATAGTGTGAACCAAAGATGCTACCTCAGTCCGTTTCCATTCGTGATTTCTATCAAAGTAATGATACCAAAGAATACCAAAGATTTGTTCTCTTTGCACGGCCTAAATGAATGATAAGGTGGATGAATAGATGGTGTTTTCCAGCCCTCCCTCCTGTCCTCCCTCTTGTCCTCCCTCTTTCCTTTGCTCTCTCTCTCTCTTTTGCTCATATGTGCTTGTATAACAGCGCCCTCGGCAGACATGTGTTAAACTCACAGGACGAGTGCCTTGCTTGAACCAAAGTGTTAAACCGCCGTTAACCTCCCACCTTTTAACTCTCGGAATACCTCAGCCTGTGGAAGGGCCACTGACGAAGAAACATAAAGGAATATCTCTTCTCTCTCACCGTGGTGCTTTTGCCAGTGCAACCATGCAATGAAAACATACCAAAGGAATTTCTCTTGCTTTCTCCGACTCTTTTGCTGACAAACCAAAGCTCCACCTCCCTTTTAAGCCACTTGCCCCGCCCCCTCGCCACGTCACTTGTGGGTGCGTCCACCAATTAGGCCGTGCACGTCTTTACTAATATCTGAATACCTCATAGTAATAAGTTTTCACTGTTCTGTTGTATAGAGAGTTTATGTGATAAAGGCAGAACTGAACTAGTTTGGTAATCGTAGATGTTTCTTCTTCTTCGAAAAAAGCTTTATGAGTATTTATTTTGACGGTTTTGGCTAAAGTGCTCAGTTTTGGTCACCAAAGGCGAGTTTCCGTGATAGCAGACTGAAACTCACGGGAAGGACAAGAGAAGCTTATTTTTTATTAAAGCCTTGTGTTATTCCGATACTCTATTACGATACGACTATTGTTTTTTACAGGGTAAAACCAACTGCTGTGATACTGTGTGTCTACGTTCACTTTCTTCTACTAGCGTGTTGTGATTTCTGTTAATTTAATTGCATTTTGTATCGCCTAATCTCTGTTTTAATTTATGTATTTGTAGAAAATATAGATTTGTACATAGTAGGTTTTTGGAAAAAACGAAACAAAAACGAAACAAAAATGGACATTCATTTTTATGTTACAGCCTTATGTCAGAACTGTAGATATATGGATAAATTTCCATTCCTCTTTGTTTGTATGTTAGCTGGCACTTTGGCCCATGTACAAAACACTGCCCAAGATCCGTATGGTCCGCCCGCAGAGGACTGACCTCTCTCCGTTGCGGCGCAGATGGAAAAAGCAGTGTGTGATGTTTTTTATTTGATTTTTTTATTTAAATGCTCTGAATGATTTGTCCTTTGTATTTCAAATCATTGTTTTATGGGTATTGCTGCACATCCAAAGATTTTTAAAACAAACCAAAAAGTGTGTGGGGGAGGGGTGGGAGGGCAGAGAGAAAGTAGTGTAATTTTTCAAAAGCACTGATGTTTGTGAGGTCTTTTGCTGTCTGCACGGGTATGAACCAGTAGTGGGCATAGTAGGCCAACATAGACGAGCTTAGTTCAATCTAGCCGGGCATTTCCTGCTAAATGGTACAATCTGAGGCTTTCAGGACAGAGGGCTGCAAGTCCTGCACACTTTGCTGTGTCAGGCACCAACTGGGTGGAGCCTAGACTGTGGGTGGGGTCTTAAGGCAGCAGGTCTGCCATGAGCGGGGCAGTAGTTCTATCTGATACCTGCCAATTTTGGTGCAAATGTGTATTCTGACAATGAGCAAAGTCTAATAAATCTGCAACGAAAACAGGAATTGGTGTGTGCATGTGTGGGGAGGGCAAACGTAAAAGGTTTCAGGTAAAAGGTTTTGTGTGGACCTTCTGCACAACAAGAGGCACCAAGCGGAATTTTAAAAAAAAGACTGTTTTCAAAGAAATGACCATTAGCATTGCCAAGCGAGCATCCCCAGACGCTGCCATCTTTGCTTGCATAAGATTGTGTTGAAAATTCTCCAAACAAGTCAGACATCTGTAAATGATCTACTATAATATAGTGATTTTTTTATATAATGCTTGAACAATGTTTGATCAGAACGACTACGCGTGTATTTTCCCTGCTTTATGACCTCAGATTCAGGCAAACAGTTTATCCCACAGCATTGGTTAAACCAAACAAACAGACTGCAGTTCCATTTGGTGCCGCAGCAATTACACACCTTTGGATGCCTGTGTTTGTGAGTGTCCGCTTTGGATGGAGGATATCACAGAACGGAGAGAATGAAGCAGTATTACGTCCCTTTACATTAGCAGGATTGAATATAAAGCCCACGATAGCAGAGCTGTTCATCTCGCTGTGCTGTACAATCAGAGTTGTTTTGTTTATTGTATTAGGTTTGCTGGCCAAGAGTTTCTTGTATGCCACTCAAGAGACGTCTGTCAGATGCAGCGTCTCTAGTGTTGGTTTTCTAGAACAGTAATGAGTGTCATCTCAAACCCTATGGTGAGTCAAGAGCCTCTCTACCCAGAACCCCTCCTAAACCACAGAGTCAAAGACACAGAGCTGTTCATTTGACAGTCCGCGTGCTCTCAAAAACACCACTAGGTCGAGTGGCACAGAACACACCCTTCTCTTTCCAAACCCTAAGCCCCGCCGCTAATGTAGTGTCTAGCTTAGATAGCTTGATGTATGTGAATGTTGGGATTGCTCTAATCATTAATTCCTATCCCAGTTGGTTGTCGTGGAAAAGGAGTTCCTATTTGATAGAAGGCTTGGCTCTGCGTGCCGTATAATACTGAGAGCGCCTAAGACAATCAGCTGGAAAACAAAATCATGTTTTCGTTTTTTGATATTTATTTTTTGTAGGTCCAAGAGGGACTACTTCCAGTGATGATTATTATAAAGAAGGAGTAAGGTTTTGATAAACTGAAAAATAAACTTGCTGACATTTTCTTTTGCAAAACTAGTGTGCTCGTTCCATTTCAGACAGTGCATCTTGTATCAAGCTGATTCTGTTTTAACGCTTTTCTTTATTCTCTTTCGGCCTGTTTTCTCTGTACGTTGTGTCTGTTTCAGTGGAGGAATGCAGTAGGTATTACTCTCAGGTTGTAATGCGTCTTGCTCTTCATTTCAAATTCTGACCTTTTGAACTGTTTGGTTTATTTCCTCTTTCTTCTTTTTCCTGTTAGCTACTGTTCTCTATGCCGTGCAATATCATCTTCTGTGTTTGCTAAGCAAGAAAAAAAAAGAAAAAAAGATGCAAGTTATGATGTCACCATGCTTTTTTCAGTGTTAAAATGTTTCAGCATTTCTGTAGTCACAAAAATGTAGAAAATAAAAAGGTTGGGTTTTCCAGCACATCACAACCAGACCTTTTGAAGTCCTTGTCTTTCATTCGTTCTAAATTTATATTCAACAAAGACCAGAAAGAATATTGACATTTTACTAACTCGTTTCCTTAGAAAAATACCTTTGTTTGCTACCACACTCTAAAAAAAACAGTGCATATATAGCACTAAAAGTGGTTCTTGGCTCGTAATCAGCTGGGTATGATGACTTATATCAAACTTTGGAAATAAGAAGCAAGACAACCAATTTAAGCTTCAATAGCATTAACAGTTAGCAAGTAAACCGTAAATAAGTAACTTTCAGAGATATGTTATTGATTTTGAAATAAGAAATAAAAGCTGTAAAAGAACCATTTTTGGCACCCTAAAGAATAATTTCCTCAGAGGTTCTTATATTTCTTTCTTCACTGTAAAGAACCTTTTGTGAAACAGAACGGTTGGTTCTTCAGATATGAAAGTTTCTTTTTGTAGGGTGGCCATACGTGCAATTTTTCCCGGACACGTACTGGCCAGGATTTATGGAACCATTCAGCCAAAAATGGTCCCTCTATGGTACCGTGAATCACCTTATTTAATATGGAATGCCAAAATTGACAATATTAAAAATAAATAAATACAAAAATAAATCCATGAAGAAATGTAAAAAAGCTCAAATAAATGAGTATTTGTGCTTTTATTTCCTTATTTATGTGTAATTATATATTTTTCCACGTTTATTTATTTTTTCATTTATTTATTTATACAATCATTTATTTCCACTTTTATTTATTTCCACATTTATTCATGTATATATGTATTTATTCCTACATTTATTTATTTTCACATTTATTTATTTCTACATTTATTTATTTATGTATTTCTGTGTCTGTATGCTAATGAGTGGGGCGTGTTTCACCTCAGACATTAGCAATCGATCTCAGAGCGGCGGTGCTGAAGCTTTGAGGCCACAGTGACACCTTGTGGTGTGACCAAACGAAACGAGTTTGGCTAAGTTGCATAGAGAAGGCAATCTAGTCATTAAATATCACCCTAACTGTATGTAGATAGGGTTACCACACATAGCCTACATATACTTTATTAGGGACATGGCCGTAAAACATTATCCGGTGGAGATTTCTAAAATGTCTTGGCGCACATGAACAGAAACTGCACAACAACAGGTCTGCTATGAGACACTTGGAAGAAGACACTTGGCAATGGAAACGCGTGAAATTATCCAAATCACATTTAATGTAAATGCGCTGGATGGAGCTGATAAGAGCTTGAGTTGTTTGTCAATGAGACTCGCACCCACCAGCTCAGAACGTCGAGAGAAACCAGCGCATTTCACTGAAGTCTACACAAGCATTATGATCAATGCGTTTGAAACGCGACTGCAAATACAGTTTACATTCGGGTTTCTTAATTTTGCAATGCATAACACGTGGCATTTCGAATGCTTAAAATATAACGCATATTTCACAGATGCTGCTCTTAGATACTGATTAATCAAAAGTCATCAATTGGATTTAGGGATCCGGGATTAAATCAAACAAAAGTGCATGCTCATGTTAATGCAGTGAGACACGCATCTCACGCCATCATCATGCCCATTCAAACAGCACCGTTAGGTAGCCTATATTTACACAGACTGCTTAACCTTTACACTTTAGTTACAGTGGCATAAAAGCCATTATGAGATTAATATTTTAAATGTAACATTCTGAATATATAAATATGAAATTGTGGAATCAATGAAATGATACGCGTAAATATGAAACTAAAACAGCCAGTAGGTGGCGGCAAGTCACCCTCTTAACGAGTGAGTTGAATCATTGATTCAGCCGATTCCTTAAAAGTACTGATTGGTTCAGTAAGGAAACACCACGTGTTGCTCGGCGGCGCGTGCAGCTGGAATTTAGGCGAAACAGCAATATATATATATGTTTATAATATATAATATCTGATCTGTTTTACAAAAAGTGTGTGTGTGTGTGTGTGTGGAACATGAAACTACACCGTGGCCTCCCGCTGGTGTTTTAATACTTATTTTTATACATTAAATGATAGCCTGCATTTATACTGATTTTTAAAAAATAGATTGATGTCTATTCATGATTCATGTCTATTTTTGCCTGTTACTTTATATAATTATCTACAATTCTTTGAATGCTATTAAACCACCTTCCTGTTTTCTCTTCCCATTGTCCATTTATTCTTCACATGTTGTTTGATTGAAGACTTTATTTCACTCTTACTATACTTTATCTGCATTCCTATGTCTTTTTTGTGGCTTCCTTTGCATACTCAACTAAATGTCCTTTTACTCCAACATAAGCTGGTACCCAACAGAAAGACATTAATGCCCATCATCTAAATCCTGTTTAAAGAATCTTAATCAACATATCTGATCTGATTTCTGAATTACGTGTTTTAATTGTAATTAAAGATGAACTTGGATCAGATCATACAAGTGTCCTTAATGGGTTTCTTCAACATGCTGCAATGCCAGCAGAATTGCTCGTATTTCACCAGTGTACAGTATATTGGAGGGACCGGTGCCGTGGCTTCACCTTACTTCAAATATAAATACTTTTATGTGGTTTTGACAAATATTAATCAATTATTATTCACAATTAACACCAACCTTTTCTGATACAGAAAGTAGAGAATAATTCATGGTTTAAGTCTCTAATGAATGCTTAGGCTCTCTCTTCCTGCTAGGTCAGTGTTACTGTGCAAAGGGACTTCTTATCATCATCTACGAAAAACATCTTCTGTTAACACACTCTACCCTTGAGGAGGTTGTGTATGTGTGATATTATTGTTTCAGGAAAGTGAGAAAGAGTGGAAAATCACGAGACAGACATAACGTCATGTTTTGATTCATATTATTGTACATGCCTGTCATCTTCGATATAGGACTATATGTCCTGTCTCATGACTCAAGAAGTGTTTGAGAGCTTTGTGTTCTTGTTTATCTATTGATGTGAGCTTAATTTACCCAAGTAATGACGTAGTTAGTTGACTCTGTTAGCTTAAATACTGCATTTTGGATGTAAGGCAGGTCGGCCTGTGGAACTCCTTGAGTGCTGAAGCTGACTTCTGCTGGCAAACCTACAAACTATTTTTATTCACTAAATTTTATTATATTAATTATATTCCTGACTCTGAGTCTTCTTTCATCATAACTGGTCTACGGGTCTTTTACTGTAAATCCCCTACAATATTGACAAATTGTTTACTATTCTTTTACTGACTTTGACATTAAATTCTGAGACACTGTATGTCACACCTACTTCTATGTTCTTCAAAGCATAGAAAATATTTCAACATAACCATAATTGTCTTCAATGTACACATGTATGTGTTATGTTGAGCATTTGGTTTTGACTTATCCTTATTGTCCTTATTTAACATGTCAAACAACCTTGTCCTCAACACCACAAAGACCAATGAGCTAATTGTGGACTACAGGAGGAACAAAATGGACATTCGGCCTCTCTACATCAGCAGGGACTGTGTGGAGACGGTGACTGCCTTCAAATTCCTGGGCATTAACATTGCAGAGGACCTGTCCTGGGACTCCACTGCACTAGTAAAGAAGGCCCAGCAGAGACTGTTTCTCCTGAGACTCCTTAAAAAGAACAATCTGAGTGAGGAACTGTTGGTGTCCTTCTACTGCTGCTCCGTAGAGAGCATTTTAACATCCTGCATTGGTGTATGGTTTGCCAGCTGCACTGTCTGCTGTGGAAAGGAAGTCACTCCAAAGGGTCATTACCACAGCCCAGAGAATCATTGTTCACACTCTCCCATCACTGGAGAGACTGCGCAGTTCTCACTGTCTCAAGAAGGCAAGAAATATCCTAAAAAACTCATCTCACCCCGGTCATTCTTTATTTGAACTACTGCCCTATAGGCAGGAGGTACAGAACAATTAAGACAAGGACAAATAAGCTAAACAATTTTTTTATCCAAAGGCCATCATCGCTTTAAATGCTGCCATATAAACTGACCTCAGAGTGAAATATTTGTTCTAGTTCATGAGCAATTTCTAAGGGATCATGCAAATTATGAAAATGTGACGAGAGTGTGTGTGTGTGTGTTTTTTTCGTAACTTCCCAGCAAACACAGAACGTTCCCCTAACGTTAGTTTTTGGCTCCCTTTTGGTTCTTTTTTGGAAACCAAAAAATAACGTTTTAAGAATGTTCTTTTCAGATTTTGTTTTTTGCAACCAGAGAATAACGTTCCCTGATGGTTATTTTTGGTTATTATTTAATGGTAACAATTGTCAAGATCACATTAACACGTGTTATACTGACCAAATGAAAATCATAAATGTGCACTTTAATTGCTGAAAATACTAAACTAGTTAAGCGAAATGAAAATTCACTCATAAATCCACGTGTATTTCTTTAGTGGGTTTGTATGTGTGTGCTCGAGCACGTGCATTCTCCGCTCTGCCGCGCACTCCCGTCATTTAAAAATTAACTGTCATTTCGTTTTAGCCTACCTCACTCACTAACACATTAGTTTAAGCGGTTTATTTATTTAAATTTTTAATTAAAAAAACATACAGATTTGAGAGTATTCTTATATTTTCGATTGATTTGACACATCTAAACGAACAGACCATGATGTAAGGATTGAAACTCAAGGCTTTTGATTGTTATATCTAAAAACGCAGTTATCCTGAAGATAATTAAATGTTTATTCTTCTGTCAATAAATATCTGCTTTAAATCCGGTGTATTGTGTTGAAGTCATTGGTTATTTTATTTCAATATCATGTCTGATGCTGAGGTACACACAGTGTGGTTTTATTATGGTATACTGTGATGTTTAAATTGAAAATTACTTCAGTAATGAAAAAGGATCAAGTTAATAGAAGAATCTAATGCATTGATTTCATCCTCCATATTGTGTGCTGATGTATTTTATTTTAATTAACGTTAGATTAGATAAGCGATGGATAAAAACATAGCATGGATGTACTCATACAGTAAATGACGTGTAGTAAGGCCAAATGTACCCAAGAAAAATATTTTAGGCTAACGTTCTAGTTCCCAGAAAGTTTTTTTAAGGTTTGTTTTTGGGTTTCTTTACGGAAATAAAACGTTAGTTTCGTGGTTTCTATAACGTTAGTTTTTGGTTAGAAAACTTTTGGAAAGAAAACTTTCCTGGAGAACCAAAAACGAACCTTAGAAAATAACGTTCTGGGTACCAAAAAACTAACGTTAGGAATACGTTATTGGAACCAACAATTGTTAGTTGGGTAATAATCCTCATTATTACTTATTATTATGTTTTGTTTCACCTAAGGATTTGCATCCCATTTCGTTTTACTATGTACAGGGACAATAAATTCTATTCTATTCAACACATTTTTGTCCACAGAAACATATCATAAAACAGATCAGATATTATATATTATAAACATATATATATATTGCTGTTTCGCCTAAGTTCCAGCTGCACGCGCCGCCGAGCAACACGTGGTGTTTCCTTACTGAACCAATCAGTACTTTTAAGGAATCGGCTGAATCAATGATTCAACTCACTCGTTAAGAGGGTGACTTGCCGCCACCTACTGGCTGTTTTAGTTTCATATTTACGCGTATCATTTCATTGATTCCACAATTTCATATTTATATATTCAGAATGTTACATTTAAAATATTAATCTCATAATGGCTTTTATGCCACTGTAACTAAAGTGTAAAGGTTAAGCAGTCTGTGTAAATATAGGCTACCTAACGGTGCTGTTTGAATGGGCATGATGATGGCGTGAGATGCGTGTCTCACTGCATTAACATGAGCATGCACTTTTGTTTGATTTAATCCCGGATCCCTAAATCCAATTGATGACTTTTGATTAATCAGTATCTAAGAGCAGCATCTGTGAAATATGCGTTATATTTTAAGCATTCGAAATGCCACGTGTTATGCATTGCAAAATTAAGAAACCCGAATGTAAACTGTATTTGCAGTCGCGTTTCAAACGCATTGATCATAATGCTTGTGTAGACTTCAGTGAAATGCGCTGGTTTCTCTCGACGTTCTGAGCTGGTGGGTGCGAGTCTCATTGACAAACAACTCAAGCTCTTATCAGCTCCATCCAGCGCATTTACATTAAATGTGATTTGGATAATTTCACACGTTTCCATTGCCAAGTGTCTTCTTCCAAGTGTCTCATAGCAGACCTGTTGTTGTGCAGTTTCTGTTCATGTGCGCCAAGACATTTTAGAAATCTCCACCGGATAATGTTTTACGGCCATGTCCCTAATAAAGTATATGTAGGCTATGTGTGGTAACCCTATCTACATACAGTTAGGGTGATATTTAATGACTAGATTGCCTTCTCTATGCAACTTAGCCAAACTCGTTTCGTTTGGTCACACCACAAGGTGTCACTGTGGCCTCAAAGCTTCAGCACCGCCGCTCTGAGATCGATTGCTAATGTCTGAGGTGAAACACGCCCCACTCATTAGCATACAGACACAGAAATACATAAGTAAATAAATGTAGAAATAAATAAATGTGAAAATAAATAAATGTAGGAATAAATACACATATACATGAATAAATGTGGAAATAAATAAAAGTGGAAATAAATAATTGTGTAAATAAATTTATAAAAAAATAAATAAATGTGGAAAAATATATAATTACACATAAATAAGGAAATAAAAGCACAAATACTCATTTATTTGTGCTTTTTTACATTTCTTCATGGATTTATTTTTGTATTTATTTATTTTTAATATTGTCAATTTTGGCATTCCATAATTTAAGAGTGTGGGGTTAGATATTACATGAAGTGTATGACCTACAATGGCCACATGGTGGCATCACTGCTCACAAGCAACGTATAATTTTCCTTCACTTTTAGGAGAGCAGGACCATTTATTAACAATCTGCAGAGCAATCCACAGAAAAATGCATAAAACATCACAATATTTGTATAAAACATGACAAAATTATGAATCTATGTATAATATCTCCAAAAGAAGAATTTAATGTGTTAATATTTTTATTAACGGTTAATGGTAATGGTGCTCAATTGTCAAGTATCACTTCGCCAGATGTACTTCCAAAATTAATGTATTTTAGTTTTAAATCTTAAATATATTTGTTTAACATTTTGATTGAGTTATAAATGTTCGTTGGTTGTATTTTGTTCAAACGTTTAAGTACTGTTAAAAAACTGAAACAGGGAGTCCTTCTGGACCAGCGTTGATTATCCGACATGGTCTACACAAAGCTGTATCTCAACATCCTCAACTGATGGGAAGAGCTCAAACATACAAAAAATGCAAGAAAACCAAACAATGTGCAGGACATGGATTTTTTTCCTTAATAGTAAGCAGCCAATTGGCAAATTATTATCAGGGCAGCTAAATATAAATCAAGAGGCTGTTAACAGCATTATTTGCATAAAATCAGTTTCTTATTATAACTTGAGCAATATATGTAAATATATATAGCTTAATCAGAGCAATGCTAAATAAAAAAGACGGTGCATTTTTACGACAGATTCTGCAAAAGGATTGCAAACCTTATTGACAAATTATTTCCATTTGTTAATATTTGTGTATTCATTAGGCACACTGGGATGGTACCCTTTGAAAAGGTACAAATAAAAATACTGGTTTTTATACAATTTCTTATTCTACTTAATGAAAATATATGACTATTGATTATTAATTGTTAATAGTAATTTATAATTGTACTATTGTTCATTATTAGATCACTTTTTATCATAATATTTTAAACAGTTTTATTTATACAAGTTAAAATGTGTCATTGTCTTGTTGCTTTGTTATTTTATTGTATTAAAGGGATACTTCACCCAAAAATGAAAATTCTGTCATAATTAACTCACATTCGAGTTGTTCCAAATCTGTATAAATTTCTTTGTTCTGATGAACACAGAGAAAGATATTTGGAAGAATGCTTATAACCAAACAGATTTTGCCCCCCATTGACTACCATAGAAAATACAATGGTATAGTCAAAAGTACCCAGTTTGTTGTCCTACATTCTTCAAAATGTCTTCTTTTGTGTTCAACATGCAGAACAAAGTAATTTTTCCTACTATGGGAGTCAATGGGGGGGCAAGATCTGTTTGGTTTTAGACCCCTTCACGCTTACGTCACGGCATTAGCTGGTGGCAAAACAAAGGGAAAACTGGAGGCGGCCAATACAAACCAGCACAGATTCGGCTACATAAGGATTTAAAATATAATCTTGTGTTGTTTATTGCCACAATCGACAGAATACAGTCTCCAGTTTGATATTTTAACACCTGCTGCCATTGCCAAACAAAAACACTGACGACAGCTGTAGTTAAACACAATAAAACTAGCGGACTGAACAGAAACGATCATCAAAAATGCTCGCATTCACTTCATAACACTTAAGATTAAAAAACGACTGCCTTTTGTTGGTGTGGATTATGATTTGGGTATGTGTCTAAAAATATCTAAAGTATGCCCAAATCAGAAACTGGGGAACAAGGTTCTTTTTCACGTAGAGTTAACTTTCGAACGCATAGGGTATGCTAGCTAACTTCGTTAGTTATACAACTATAGTTAACTATCGCCCGAAACTGAACAAAGGAAACTGTTTGTCATCTCTTTTTCTTTAGTTGTCACAAGTGCATTAGTATAAAGGGAGAGGGAACAGTGAGAATGCTCATGTTATGTGTCAGGTTTGTGTTCAAGTAAATGCATTTGCTAACGTTTGCCACTGTTAGTACACGCACGCATAAATATGGAATGATTTTGCGGACTAAATTAAAAAGGAATTGCAAACTGCATTTGCAAATGCGTTTTCTATTTGTTCGTGTCAAAATTGTGACATAATTCAAACGCAAATGCAAACCGTTTGCATTTGCATTTACGCGAACTTACAATGTCTGCCAAATGTCAATACGCCATAATGTAAATGTAGGTATACGTGTCTATAGAAAATAATTGATTTTCAAAAACAAAACCTAAGCTAACCCTAAGTGAATGACGTCACTTCCCGATACAAACACGCCCCGTTGAATAAGCCCACCCCCGCCGTCAGATGGAACGCAAATGCAAAGGGATTTGCGATTTCATTTGAGTTTTGGCAGGCTTAATACGCGACGCCATAAGAAGTGAAATAGCATATGGGGAATTGCTATTGCGATTTAAATATGGCAGGGTCGTAACTCGTAAGAGAGGTAATTCATTTGCAAATAGACTTTGCTTTTCCTTTTGAAATTTGGCAGACATTGTACGTTCGCGTAAATGCAAACGGTTTGCATTTGCGTTTGAATTATGTCACAATTTTGACACGAAAATTAGAAAACGCATTTGCAATACCTTTTTAATTTAGTCTGCAAAATCATTCCATACATAGATGTATACTCTCTCAGTTTATCTTTACTGTGCACGCTTGGTTTCTCTGTCTGTTAGGTGTAGATTTCAGGCCAATTAACCGGAGGTAATCCTGTCAGTTCGTCCCTGGATCCATTGAGTGACCTGGCCGACCTGTACGGATCCATCCATTAACTTTTTCAACAACAACTAAAAAAAGTCGCGGCCCTGGACAGAGAGTTGTCATGACGCACACAGACGGGCAGACTCAGATGCGGGGTTAACAGGGTTTTTATTGAAAACAGTGAGCAAAGCAAATAGTCCAAGACACCAATGGCAGCAAAACAGTCCTCGGGGAATTAATCGACCCGTAAGATTCAAGTAGAGAGAAGTTGCGCCCGTCAGGGAGAAGCTGCTGAACTGGCGAGAGCTCAGAGAATCGTGGTCCGGACGGCCAATAACTGTTGCGGGGCAGAGAGCAAAAAAAATAACAGAAACTAGGGCAGATAAGAAGCGAAAAATAAATTATGTTTTATTAACAAAGTTCTGGAGAAGCCGGAGCACATAATCAAACTCGGCTGGTTGACCATCTGCAATCACGTCATCTATCCTAATGAGTTTCATTAACAAAGTTCGGGAGAAGCCGGAGCTCATCAAACTCGGCCGGTTCGCTACAAGCAATCACGATTTCTATCCTATCAGCTCAAGCGAGCCTCCGCATAAATAAGACCTTACCTGCACCTTCTCTTCAAGTAATGCAACATCCCTCCACCTCCCCGGCTGATCTCCCCGAACTCGCTTTCCACAGCAGGACCCCGGGGGGTGAGCTCTGGGTTCGGGCCGTTTCCGAGCTCGGCGCACTCGCCCCCATCACGGGGAGAGTGTTCCGGGGTCGGAAGGAACCGGCGAGCTTGGAGCCCGCTCCCTGGACAGCATGCCAAATACGCATATCTTACCTACCCCTGCTATCAGGATTATCCCTGCCATCATTATTATTATTATTTGCTTAGGCGAACTCGTGAAACGAGCTTCGCGGAGCAAAACTCGGCAATGCTAAGACGAGGTACAGGACTAAGGCCAGACCTAGACTCGCTATACCTGGTCAGTCAGAGCTGGCAAAACAACAAGCACGGCCTGCCACAGGACAGAAGAACAAAGGGAAATAAATAGGAAAGCTAACTAAGGATGAGTGATTACAGGTGGGAGAGATAATAGATGAACGGGCGCTAATCAAGGGGAATACGCTACAGGTGAAAGAGTGCAAAGACTGTGAGTGGAGGAATACCAAAAGGGAGACACGGGGCGGGGTGAGTGACGCAGACACCGAGCACATGGCGAGCTGTCAAAACTGAGGCGCCACGAGCTCGACACACACCAAAACACAAACACAGGCAGGATACGGAACCCGAGTGTCCGAGATAATGACAGTGAGTGACTTTACATGTTAAAAATTAATCTGATTTTTTTCTGTAGTCATTGTCAAAAAGCAAGCAAACAAAACGTGCAGCTACCTAGCATTAGTAATGCGGTCAGGGGGAACTTTCTGCCTCCACCTAAGCTCCCCCATATCAGTGAAGGCGTCTATAAGCATTCTTTCAAATATCTTTCTCTGTGTTCATCAGAACAAAGAAATTCATACAGATTTTGAACAACTTGAAGGTGAGTAAATGATGACAGAATTTTAATTTTTGGGTGAAGTATCCCTTTAACTCACGTTAATAAATTAAACTTAATTATAAGTGTTGCAATATTTTTTCTCCAAGTAGTCATTGTCAATTTGTGAACAAACAGATTTCCATTGAAAATTCTTTCTCCGTGTCTGATCCGTGTCTCCACTTATAGGGCTTAATGTGTGTTAAATGAAATAATTATATATTAACATGAAAATCATAAAAAATACAACAGGCTTTTAGGTATTAGCGTGCATGCACATATTGTGCATGCGCGTAAAAAAATTAATGTTGAAAATTGTATGTCGCTTTGGATAATTACGCCATAATGTAAATGTAGGTATATGTGTCTATAGAAAATAATTGATTTTCAAAAACAAAACCTAAGCTAGCCCTATAAGAAATATTCATCAAAGTAAAATGCTTGACAACTAGCCCCCATCTTACAAACTAAGACAAATTTACAAACTAATAATATTGTGTTTTGAATAAAATTTTACTTCATCACTTTGAGTGATTGTAAACATGTTTAGCTTTATTTATGAGCATGAAGTGGTGTTTATACACAATGACCACTAGATGAGAGCACCGCACAGTACTGTCACAGATTGAATCTATCTTCTGTACGTCAAACAAAGAGAGTTTATGCAAAACTGACCTCATTTGTCTGGGCAGGCTGGCTGGATCTCAGTAGAATGTTTTGGCTCAGATAAGACTTTCTTCCTGTTTTTACTCCTGTGTAATATTATTTCTTTGAGTGAAGTAAATTATGGGCTAGTAAGAAAACATATTGTGTTAATCAGACGAGAGAGTTTTAACATGACTTGTTCCCGTACAGTATGTGTGCAATCAATTATGTCATAAGTTTTGTGATTTGTAAGTTTAAATCTTTGAGCATTCTGACATGCAGCCAATGAACTAAGATAAACACTAAGCGGTTCTTATATTCAACATGAAAACATTTGCAATAAATAAAAAAATAAGGATTTCAAGGAGTTTTTCCAGTGCTGCTTTGTGAATTTTCAAACTGGTTAATGTATAAAACAGACAATTAACCTTTTCAAATAAACTGCGGTAAAAGTGGGCAAGTTGCTTCAGCTAAAAGTCTTCAACCTGTGTACGTGGGTTACGTTCGCGCGTTGCCCAGCAACGGGTTCACGCCAGTACCATGAGGAGGAAGTGACGGAATGTGGGGGGCGGGCCAAGCTGTTGTTGGGACACGTGACTTGGAGGTTGTCCTCCTGCATGTGTTTTGACAAGCAGAGAGAGAGAGAGAGAGAGAGAGAGAGAGAGAGAGAGAGAGAGAGAGATAGCGTGAGCGTGAGCTGAACGCGTTGCGTCTTCGGCAAAACAGCTTTTGTATCTTACTCTGTCAGTCGCGTTATATAGCATGTCTTCATCAGACACGTAGTTTTTATTTTAATTTTCAGAGTTTTAGAAAAATGTTCCACTTCTCGACTGGAGACAGACTCATCAAAGCCACATAGCGTTTCTCAAGTGTGGACATGATGGTTCCCTGATAGTCTGATCTATCCTGGGTCTGATCTGACCGTGTGTGGGGGCTGGTGATGAGTTTCAGGGGTCCTGATGTGTCTGATGTGGCCTTTCCTTTGAGCTGAACAGCGGCACCGGACTTAGTCTGGGATCTTCATCTAGATGGACACGAGAGATAATCGGTGTTCATTGTTTGTTTAGGTATTAAACTGGAGTTTTGACGGACTAGCACATCAGACTGTTGCATATTATTGATCTAGCAGCTCAGATCGTTCATATGAACGGCTGTGCGCCAGATCGACAGAGATGTCAAAAGGACGAGTGCTGAAGTCTCGACAAAGATCTGAAGACGGAAAACGGTCGGCTGGTATGCTGGAGGAAATCACTGTGTCTATGAGCAGAGGTATATTATCTTACACTTTATCAACACTGTGTGTGTTTCAATGACGTCATGGCGCCGCAGTTTGTGTATGTTTCTTTGCTACATTGTTTCGTGCACGCGAGTTTAGAATGTTGCATGTGTAACGCTCTTTATGACGCCTCCGCGTTTCTCGCGCTCTCTGAGGGGAACAAAGCGTCCCTGATCAGCTGCGTGTATGTGTGTCTCCTGCTGACATAAGCACAAAAATTCACACACTCTTATATAAGAGCATGTGTAAATGTACTTATTATAATACAGCAAACCACATCGACGAGCTGTAAACATAACACACGTAACTGTGTGTTATCTGTTGGGTGTGAGTTTGTTTTGAATGGATGTATGTTTATTTTCTGTGTGTAAATTGATTTGTTTTGTTGTTTGCCGGTTTGCTTTGATTGGGTACATAGTTGTTATTTGTTGGGTGAGGGTTGAAATGACGGCATTGCAGAAGATATCGATTCAATCAAGATTCAATAGATGATGAACAGTGGAATGGATGACTTGAGGAGTGACTAGTTAAACTAGTAAGCAGGCATTCAGTGTGGATTTGCATGACATTACCTGTCCTCACTCCCTCCCCCATACATTTGTCAGAAAGGTAGCTTCACGTTTTACCATAGCTACTGTATGTAAATGATCTTGGAGCTGCCAAACGGTCTGTACATAACTGCTGTACTTTTGACTCTACACTTCCATGTTTGGACCGGCTGGATCTGTTGTAATTTGGCCCCTGTGACTGTGGTTTGCCCCCACATCTCTAGCCAAAGCTGTCAGTTTACAAAAGCCAACAGACTGCCCAGACTAGCCAAAAATGTTTAGTTGGGACACAATTTGGATAGGAAAGTATCCTTCGAAAAAATAAAGAGACTCACTGTGTTCTGTCAGTGTCTTCAGAGTCAGCTGGATTTGTTTTCGTGGATTAGAGCCATGTGTTTTGTTTTGGTTTGCACAGAGTGTTGGTTGCTGTCAGAAGATGTGTTTTGGAGTATATCCCTTCTGTGCTATTGTTATTTGGAACATACTGCCCACTGATGGAAATAGCAGGCTGTTCACGTATAGTTGTTCTCTCTCTTCCTCTTCCATCTTTACTCATATGCATATATTCTTTTAAAGAATATTTACATCATGAATCTTTTTATGCCATAGCAATTTATGATTACCATATGTTGTCAAGTTCTAAAAGAGCACTATAAAGGCACCATAAAAGCAGTCTATATGACTTCTATAAGTCATACAATAAAAACAGATGGATGTTTGTATATTCAGTGATAAATGGCTTCTACTTGCAGCTTCCAAATCAAATATGCCACAAGCTGGATGTCATGACGTTTGGTTGGGACTTTGATTTGGATCTGGTTCTCATACAAAGATAATCTATGGGTTCAGAAACATAATAAACATATGGGTTTGGAGTAGAGATGCAACAATACAGCTCACCCACGGTTCAATACGAACCTCGGTTTTTGGCACACGGTTTTCGGTTTGGCTCTTCGGCACATAAAGTGTTTTTGATTGTTTTATGCTTATGTGACAGGAACAGTTAAAACTTAAGAAGAAGAAAAAACGATTTTACTCAAACTCTCTTTATTTTACTTGACTTATTTTATTATCTTTAAGCAAAAAACAACTTGTACAAATTCCTGGTGTATTTAATAAATGTAAAGATTTACACTGGCAGCTCACAGCAGTTTTTGGTTTACTGTTCATCATCATGCCAGTGAAGAGGTTTTGCGCATCAGAGTATAAATGACGTGATGCAAAACTTGCGATTGCTGGAAGTAAACGTGCGCTCAATGGGAAAGGCCAAAGATAATATATTAACAAGGTGCGCCACTGCCATTGCAATAAATTGTAAGAAATGCAGTGCTAAATAGCTGCTTGGAGGCACTCTTGCTATGACGTAAATAGCTGTCCGAAAGGATGACTTTTGTTAAACTGACTTTGGCATGGTGCTGTAGACGCTCTTTCTGAATGTGCTGAGAGCAACGCGAACGTGCTGCTTTCGTATGCAGTGTAAAAATACATTCTTGATGTGCCAAATTTGGACATTATCACTTTAGTACAACGGGCATACAATAATGCCAGCCCACGTCTGTTCGTCAGCATTATACTCGACAACAGCACATTGCTTCTCGTGTTGCAGGCAGTCTTGTTTCACCGCCCAACCACCACACGCTATTAGATGTTGGGGATGCGTTTATCTATCTCAGCATACAGACAAACACGGACAGAGCCAGTTCACAGTGTAATTAAGCGCACAGAAAAATGTAAACGCAAAACCGGAAAACCGCAATTCACTTACACGTATTGAACCGTGGAGGTCGTACCAAACGGTTCAATATTATATTGAGTATTGTGGCATCCCTAGCTTGAAATGACATAAGGGTGTCAGAATTGTCATTTTTGGGCCAAGCATTTCTTTGAGTTCACATTTCAAAAGTGATGTGTTAGTGTTTTTGGCCCTGTTAACACCTAGAATTGTGATCCCTCTCCTTTGAATGGTTGTCTTCGGATTTCGGGTGTTTCTGGCACTAGTGTAACCCTCTCAATAAACTCAGACGTGTAACAGGATCATGTGGCTTTCTTTGGATTCTCTTAGGGCTAAAAATCAATTCAGCTGTAGCTGATACCAATAAACATCTCTTGTTTGACATGGTAAACAAATACATGTTTTACTTAACGTTATTGATCCAGCAACAGTGCGTTTGATCGGTTTGGTCTGAGTGTTCATACTGTGGTCAGCACTTTGTTAAGGGCTAATGCTAAATCCTGAATGTTCATCTGGGTTGTGACTGAAGACACATCCCGGCTTTTTTGAGAGTTTTAATGACAGGTATGCTATGCAGCCCATTGAGAGATAGTAGTTCAGCTTTGATGATTCAGCTTTGAATGTTTTGGCTATCATGTCATGAGCTGAAACATTTCTTGTAGATCCAGTTGTGTGGAAACACTGAGAGAAATTATGTCATATTTCATCAGGGTTGGATCAGGAGATAGAGTTTGGGCTGGGATGTCTGGGCTTGAACAGCTGTTTGTCATGACAGAGTTTCTCTTGAGCTGGGTGGTGCAGAGAGAGCTTTACATCCAACAGAAAGTGAAACTAGTGTGTTAATGGTTGCTAGTTTGCATGTTTGCCTTATCAGGTTAGCAGGGTTGAGATTGTTTCCGTTACATTCAGCCCAAAACCAGGTTTAACATCTGCCATTGTTTAAAAAACTTTTGTGCTATTGTAAGTGTACAATAATAATTTAGGGAGTTCAGAACGACGAAAATGATGTGAATTGAGTGGCCTGATTGCAAAGTATTCGTCTCCATCGTGACTTCCGCGCAAAGAAATTCCAATTTGAGCAGCAAAATTCACGCGAAAATGTCATTGACAGTTAACACATCTGGTTTGACACGTCCGGACACATGAAGACACTCCCCACCACGCAATGTTTTTCATGTCACTCAAACAAATAAAAACAAATAATCCTGTGAGTGATACAGAGCTAGGAACACGATGCTTCGCGTTTGGTGTGAATGCACAGTTACAGTCGGGTGTCTTTTAGTATTTTGTGAAATATTCTTTAAAAAATTGTGTTATGAAATAAAACTTAATAGAGTTCAAAAACTCATAAAAGTAAAAAGTACTGTAATAGAATGGTTTATTTAAAGTTAGGAGTAGGACTCAATGCAATGATTGGTTGAACCTCTTCTTTTATGCTGTTTTTATAGACCACTTTACTGGTTCAGGTTGTGAAGAGACCATTGTAAGAAACAAAACAAAAGACACTACCTGCCCTAGCTTTAAATAAACATGCATTAATACAACATATTGTACCATTATACATAAATACATTTTAGTAAATATCTTAATTTGCTATAATGAGAAATTAAAGGGGAAATGTGCTTTAAATGAATTATCCCTAATATTTTTTTGGGATGCACTGATAGTAGTATCAGTAGTACACCAGTATGGGGTATCGCCCGATACCAAGCTCATGTACTCGTACTCGTAATGACACACCGATACCTCACGTGACATACATAGAGCCCTATGATTTCCGCAATGTGTAACACGTGGACGAAATCGAGGAATCCAGGCATTTCCTAAAAAGAAATTAGCGCTTAACAGCTAACGAAATATTCAGATACTGTTTAAATATGTATTTTGCTTGTTTTGCGTTATCGTGTGTGTGAAAGAGTGGTGCGGTTGCGTGTACTGAACGCATTGTGCTTGTGTAGGTTTCAGCGCCAGCGTTTCACTGCACGAGAACACGAACACATAAACAAACACCATTTGCGGCGATCCGTCAAAATAAAAGTCCGGTTAATTTAAACAAACGCTCTTCAAAATAAAAGTCCGATTGACTTGAACAAGTTATAATACACTCACATTTTACCACACCACCCCCATTAAATTTTGTATAATTTGACAACAGAGTATATTGTTTACTTTAGTAAACTGAAGTAAATGTGCTAGTAAAATTGTGCTACTTCATTTAAAAATAGTACTTAAATTTAAGTAGACCTATAAACAAAAGAAAAAAAGAAAATGTACCAGTAAGATACTGGTTTATTAACATTATTGTACATTATACAGGCATCGGTTATAGGTATCGGCGAGTACCAGAAAAAAATATCTGTACCCAGTCTTTAAAAAATGGTATCGGTGCATCCCTAATTTCTAGCATGTTTTGATTGTTTCTTTAAGTCATATAGATTTGTTTAAAAAATTGGAGCTGACAGGGTGTGTGATTTTGTCCATTCACAGTACCCATGTATGGTACAACCTGTGGAAACAGTCAGCAGTCTTGCGTAACTTCTTTATCTCCTATGACCATGTGCCCTTTCAGCTGGGGGGCTGGCAGTGCCATTACATCACTTCCTGTGTGGCTGTGATCTTTAATGATGACCACCATGGTGCTGGAAGCAGAACTGTTGAGATGGACAGGTTCTGAAGGGGTGAAACTGTTTCTGGACCAGGGCTCAGAGCCTCTTACACAAATAACTGTACACACAGTGGACACAGCGTGAGGAGTGAGGGACATCTGGACCTGTAGCTTTTCCCGCTGTCGGTGTAAACACTCACTGTGGGTGTTTCTATTATTGGTGCTTGTACAAGCTGTATACCCAAACAACTCGACCGCACCTGAGACTCTACTAGTATTACTCGGCTAGAACAGACTGTATCGAATGAAGAGCTGTTACATAAAATCTTAGTTGCGTCTGCTTCTTGTGATTTTGTCTATGTTGCCCTTTTGGAGGACACATGAAATGTTGCTGGCCATTGCACATCTGAACAAGCACAGCTATTATTAAAAACATGGTGACATATTCATATGCCCTTTTAAAAAAACTCAAAACCAAGGCTAAAACCCTTGTTATTATCGTAGAATTCATTTGCATTTAAATGGGGCACTGTTTGAAAGGCTGTGCAAAGACTTAGTGTTATGATCATTTTTCAGCTCAGTGAGTGTGTTCTGGTTATCATCATTGGTTTAAGATAAGATTGTCCATGCTGCTGCTCGCATCTGAAGTAAGCTGGCATGAAAAAGAACAGGGCACTGGGAAGGGTGGGAAACATATTAAAGCTATACTGCCTTCATCACATCCTAAAATTCAGTAGATATCTTGGATCATGAGCCATTGTGGGTTTAAGACCGCATCTTATATTTTTCTACGCTGTATTACACTGTGTCTACACCAGACGCGATGCGACAGGATAAAAAACAATAGAATGTATTAGAACCTATTATAATTTTAAATTTTGGATGCGGTGCACCACGACACGACAAACCCATTAAAGGGAAAGTTTACCTCAAAATCAAAATTGTGTTATTTTTTACTCACCCACATGACGTTCAACATGTTCTAAGACCTCCCGGCGTCCTTGGAACACAAATACAAAAAATACAAATTTTTTTAGGGACATCCGAGAGATTTGAAGGCCTCCTCATAGACATGGTTATAGTTTTTGTCAAGGTTCAGAAAAGTACTAAAGACATCGTTAAATTGGTCCATTCGCTCATAGTGGCTCAATTGAATTTTTTTGAAGGGACGAGAATACTTTATATGCGAAAAACAAACCAAAATAACAAGTTTAATCGCTATATTCATGGGGCGTTCGGTGCACAAACCGAATGCGCATGCGTCAAAGTGCTCTTGTGAATGCGCACCATAGACTGACATGACAGAGGAGAATATATCGATCGAGTATCGGTATAATTGGTGACCTTTATTGTTATGCATTGCACAAGTGCTTTTTGTTACAATCTAAATGCCATAGGCTATACTGCAACAGTTTATTCCTCTGAGGTAATGTTGATGTATGATATGAACATCAGTAAGTGTTTATCTTAGATAAAGAAAGGACCATTTTTGAAGAACATGTTCATTGAAGCACAAGAATTCGATTAAATATTCAATTATGGTAGATATATTCCCATTAATTGGTAGAAGAACCCGATTTTTTCCTAACATTTAACAGCAATGTTTTAGTCATGTCCTGTATAATAAACCGCATGATACTGGTTAAACTAAAAAAAATGCATGGGTTATTTTATTGGGGTATAAATTAACTATGCTGGGTTGTTTCAGTGCAAAAATGTTAGAACATAAAGAACATTTTATAAACATTTACCCAACAGCTGGGCTTGTCCCTTTTGACCCAATGCTGGGTTGAAAATAACCCAACATTTTTTGCATGATTGTAGACCGAAAGGATTAGGGATGCCATTTTGTATGAAATGATGCTATTTCAGTTTTAGAAAACTATGCAAAGTTGTAGTTGCGACAGACAGCCATGAACAGCATAAGTTTGGCAGAGAAATATTTGCTATTTGCTTTTCTCTGTATTAATTTAACCTGAAGATTCTTAACGGGGTTGTTCACCTAAAACAAAAATTCTGAAAAAAAATTATTCACCCTAACATTCTTCAAAATATTTGTTCTGCAGAAGTCATACAGGTTTGGAATGACGTGAGGATGAGTGAAATCATTTTGGGGTGAACTATCCCATTAACACTAAAAAGATCTTTAATAGAAGTTTTGCTATGCAGTTGACTGTTGGAGGACATTTTGATGTCTGTCAACATGTATTTATATTTGTATTTATTTCAGAAGGATTTATTTTACCCTCATGATTTAAAACAAATCTGTGGTGGACTCCAGCTGATTATCTATTCATGGGTTTGTGCTCAGGGCTGTGCTGGTATGGGCCCCTCTCTTTTGTTACTCTGTCCCTTGGGGGTCTTTCCACAAAAGTTTAAGCACATGGAACCAGCCCGGGCAAAACCTCTATGAAACCTCAGTTGAACAAAGACAGTCATCATATGTATCCGTCCTGACTTTCAATGGATGATTTTTAATGAGGTTGACGTGGTAAATCTAAACCTTTAAACCTGCCCTGACACTGACACACAGTGTAACTCCTCAGTATCGCTGTTAAATGAGTTTTCCACTCAGGTCTGGCTCACAGTGAGTGTCTTTAAGATGTTTTCTTCAGATTGTTTGCCGTAGGGTGTGTCTGTCCTTTGCCTCTCAAATTACCAAGCAATTACCGTCCTGTGATAATCTGTACTGCAAAACACAAATTATAAGAAGATCCGCATGGCTCGGTGTTTACATTTCTCCCGTTGCTATTGACAACCGGGATCAGTTGCACTGGTGGCCTGGTTTGTCCGCATCTCAAATAGTCTGTCCCACACAAACAGCTGATCATGTGCTGTGGAAACTGTGCACACACACATAACACAGTTAATTTGGGACAATAGGTCACTCGAAGCATGTGAAGTTATGGCAGGACATTTCGACTCAAAGCAGAAATGTAGAGGTGCGTATCAGATTTTTGTATATGTTTTTTAAGTGTAAGATGCGATGGTTGCCCTAGCCTGAACTCAATGGCTTTAAAGTTTCCATGAAATCAAAATGCAAATGTTTTGTCTTTTAGCATAAATAGCTTTGGATTAAAGCGTCTGCTAAATGACTAAATGTAAATACAGTATGACATGCTTAAAGGATGTCTCTAAACTAGTATGCTCCAATACATTGACACATTTATACGCATTTAAAACTTGTCATAAGATTCAGGCTATAAAGTAACCTGAACACAATTGGCTATTTTAACTCAGCTATGTATTGTGCTAACGTTGTGTTTAAGTGGAAATGACATCAACACATCAATCAAAGCTGTGCGTTTCAAAGTGAGTCTTTAATATTAGACAAATTAAAGGAGTATTTCACCTTCAAAATGAAAATTCTGTCATCATTTACTCACCTTCTTGTCATTTCAAACCTGTATGACTTTCTTCCGCAGAACACATAAGAAGATATTTTGAATAATGTTGTTAACAGCCCCCCCATTCACTTGCATTGGTTACAATAGAAGTGAATGGGGAGCTGTGATGTTCTGTTACCAACATTTTTCAAAATATCTTCTTATGTGTTCTGCGGAAGGAAGGAAGTCATACAGGTTTGAAACGACAAGAGGGTGAGTAAATGATGACAGAATTTTCATTTTGAAGGTGAACTACTCCTTTAAGTTTCAAAATTTTTGTAACTTCTGTTCTGGTATATAGAACGCATACTTTTCATTATACAATTGATTCCTGATAGATTATGTTGTATTTTTTATTGTTGAATATCACTCACAACAATACATCAGATTATGGGAGTAAATGAGCTGGGAATGTCCCAAGGCTGTGATTGTTATCCCTTTAGATTTAGAGACAAATTTTACAAAACCAAAGTTCAATTCTTACAATTTGTGTTGGTGAGTAAAGCTTCTGTTTTTCAGATAGCTCGTGTGTCTGGGGAAGACAGGTGTGTGTGTGTGTTGGTGTGATCTGCTGTGAACTTTTCTGTAAGCTGCAGTTTTCAGACAGGTGGCTGATGGTTCCTCCAGGCTGTTAGAGGCAGTTGGCCCTTTCGTGGAGCTCAGACCGATTTGGGGCACACTTGACCCGTAAGACATGAATTATCCGCAAGTTTTTGTTTTGTTGTCTGTCATTATGAGTTTAGTCCAGAACGCTCTTTGGTTCAGATGGAGCTGTTTGGAGGAACATTTTTTAAACGACTTCAAGGCCCTGATATCTGAAGAGAACTTGTGTATTTCTCCGGGCAGCTGTTGACAGAGCTGAGATCATTAAGAATAATGCTTCTGTGACATGTTACAGTGTTTACTTAATACATATTAATATTATCGTGCCTCTAAAATGACTTCAAGAGCATGTGTGCAAGAAAATAAATAATAACCAGTGACGTCGGAGCCAAACGTTAACAATCCAATAAAAACCAGTTATTAAAATCCAGTCCAAAAAATCCAGTATTTTTTTCTTGCTGGTGCCTGCATAGAAAAGTAAAAAGGCTCAATTTTTTGGATTAAAAAATCTTTAAAAGCATAATTTGGCTTTAATTTACCTCATCATTTTACTCTATGATGATGTCTGTGTTACACACTCCTCTTTTTCACTTCTGCAGTCTTTGTGTGTCTTCTTTTGTGTGTGTGTTTTTTTTCTTGTGTGTGATTTTGATCAATCCTGTTACATTCTCAACAACACCATAAAAGACACGATTAATTGTGACCTTCACACCGCATCACCCATCTCCAGATGCCTTTTCTTCTCACCACACGTCTTCACTCCATCCCTTTTTCCTCTCTTTTCATGTGTCCGGTTGGATCAATGGGTGCCGTCTGAGCGGGCCACATTTGGCCTCGCTGACTCAAGGTCATGTTCTGAACACAGATGAAGACTATGTAATATTTCCTAGTTTTTCAGATGAAATGTCAAATTGCTCTGGATTCATTGAGATAGATACAGTCCTGACAGGAGGCCATGCATGTGTACTCACTCTGTTATGTTGTTCCTAACTTGCGTTTTCGGAACACAAACAAAGGTGTTTTACAGAAGTTTCATGCTGCTGTTCAGCTATTTAATTAAGTAATACAGGTTTGAAGTAACAAACGTGAGCAAATTATTATTGTGTAAACTATGATATTTTAAAGCTCTAGGTTTAGAGTCTCTATTTGGTGATCATAACGTCCGTGTACGTATCAAATGATGTGACAAAAAAGCATAGTCTACATATGCTAAATTCATTTTAACTTCTTTTAAGTGCATGATAAATCTTTGTGTTTGTTGTCAAGTGTTTCGATGTGTCTTCCCTTAAACGTGCTGCGTGTACTTTTTTTGGAGGATATTGACAGAAATGCAATATAATGTGCTATGTGTTCAGAGACCTTGTGTGTATAAGGACCTTACATAATGAAGCGTTATGTTTATATTACCTTACAATGAGCTATTTCTATCTATACACTGCGGTCCCCCTTGCATCTAATTCGTCATGTTGTGTCAGTCACCATTGTGCTTCGAAAGGGAGGGGTGGAGTGAGCCATTGGTTGCAATTCGCAACCTCACCACGGTTTCCCGGACAGGGATTATCTTAAATCAGGACTAAGCCTTAGTTAAATTTGGATATTTAAGTAGTAGGGTTGCGCGGTAAACCGGTTCTGGAAATTTACCGGTACATGTTAGATTTCAATCGGTTCAATAACAGAATTTTGCTTGTTTTGGTACTTGAAACGCTGCTTTTCCAAAGGTCACCGCTATGCGGCAGTATGCCACAGAACTGACGCAGAACCGGCAACATAGAAGAACAATATGAATCGCTCTACAAGCACTTTTGCGATCATTTAAACTGAGACACTGTGAGTGATTTATTACAAATTCAGCTCTTTCTACTTTTGCTGAGAGATCTTTAGATTGTTTTACAGTGTAACGTATATTCTACATGCTGCGATGCGTCTGTACATCCCCATTCAACGGCATACATAGCATATATAATGTTATCTCTGTTCCAGACATCTCAGTTAGCCTACTAATCATCATGAAGTTCTCTTTCGCGTCTTGTATATGTTCTTATACTGTCAAATACACACGCTGTTATGTCAAAAACACAAAAGGTTCACATAAGCACAGTCCGTTGTTTTTTAAATGTATCATCACAAAAAGAATTTGCCTCAAAGTAAAAGTAACCTAATACATCTGTGTCACATATTAAAGAGAAAATGAAACTTTTGTAGCTTTATTTAGAGTCATTGCATATTTATTTTATACAGTAAAGACTGTGCAGTGTTTTATTTTTATTCATAATTCAGTTTTCATCTTGAATGCTACTGTTAAATAGGCCTACTTGAAACATTTAATTGTTGTTCAAAATTTAATTGTTCATATTCATGGGATTATTATGATAAGTCTATATAACCAAAGCATTTTCAGTAATACAGTGTAAAAGTATAAAAATAAAATGGTGCTATATAAAAATAAAATATGCATTAAAGCAGTTACAGCAGTTTCATGCAGTCTTCTTAATATTTTTTCAAATAATTTATTTTGGGGCTGGTTATTGATCACCTATGGTACCAATGTGGTACCTATATTACTGGTATTAGATTCTGGTACCGTACCGAAGCCAAAATGTTGGCATCGAGCCAACGCTATTAAGTAGTCTTTAAAAACATTACTGTGTGCATCTTGAAAATCATACTAGTTTATTTTAAGATATGTCAGTGCAAGTTGTTTTCGATCAAGACACCTCTAAAATTAAAGTTAGTTTGAGACTAGGCTTAAGCCCTGTCCAAGAAACCGTCCCATAATGTGTGTGTGGTGTGTATATTTAATATGTATATTCGTAATTTGGTTCCAAAATGAGATAACTCCATTTAAAAAAAAATCTAAAATCATGTTTGTTTATTATGTTATCATGTTTTTATTGTGTTAGTTATCTGTATTCTTTTAGTTATTATGGTTTAAATCAAAACAAACCAACTGCAGTTTCATTGATATTAATTGGAATGCACAATAAAATTAGAGTTATCTCACTTCGGAACCAAACTCTTCATATATAAATACACAAACTTTCATGTATATATTAAAGATATATGACTATTATATGTTTATATTTCTACATAACGTAAACATATGTGTGTAAATATGTATTATATATATACAAATGGTATTTCATACATTGTGCATGTATAGCCTATAAATATAAATGCCAAAGCGCGTCACACATATATTATATAAGCAAACATTTATTTTGGAATCAATTAATTGCGATTAATCGATTTGACAGCACTAGTTTGCTTAAATCTCCTGCATGCCATTTCTGGCATAGGGTTTTAGAAGAGATCTCCAACATGTCACAAAGCTCAGATCTCCTAAGTAATGCATAATCTCATGCAAACCCAAAAAGATTATGCATCTTTTCTTTTGTGGTTTTCCAAAGATTTTTAAATACGTGTGTTAGGTGTACTTTCTCACAACAACTCTCTCTGTCTCTCTTAGCTCTCTCTCTCTCTTTCTGGCCCACAGACAGGAAACTGTTTTCACAGCTTGGCAGAAAGCCACTAACCAATCACAGCACAGAGCTTGTTGCTATGTTAGTTTAGAGTCTGCCCCACTGAACTCTGGGAGGAAAGTTTTGGCTAGGTAAATCTGTAGGGTGAAGGTTCCACATTCAAGTGAACGTTTGCTGGACAAATGAGACTTGACCGCAGTTTTTCTCACCGGAGAGGTGGAAAGCGGGAACTCTGCAGCGATTCCTCAAACAAAAACAACCCAAACTCAGCATCTCACCTCCCATGAGAAATACAGTCAATAGGTGCCAACTTGTGCCAAGCATTTGAGATTTGTGTGGGACTCTACGTGGAGGCTGAACTGGTGAAAGGCAGGCGTGGAGAAGGCAGGCAAAACCCTGAATGGATAAAGTCTCTTTGTGTTTACAACAGAGAACAAAGACTTCATGTCAGCTCATGGAAAAACTGCACTGACAGTTACAACACGACACACACAAACTACCTTCTGCTTTAGACGATATCTCGCTTTGGTAAAATTCTTAGGCAGAATTACATATCTGTCACAGGGAATGCGAATAACGAAATCTGAAGGTTGCTTAACGGTAGACAGTAAAGCAGCTTTACTAGTTAGGGAACAGATTTGCTGTGATGTATGTCATGGTGTGGCCAGCTTCTATTCACAGTCTGTGAAAGGAGATAATTATAGGGGTTCATTTCATCAGCCAGTAAGGTTGACCTGCTTGTCTGTCTTTCTTCTCTCGCTCTCTCTATTTTTGTCTTGTACCCAACATTCACTTACTGCATTAGTCCTGCTTTGGACTGAAGCTTATAGGTGTGTCTTGTGTTAGTTTGTTAAGGGGTTATTTCGTTTAACTGCATATCATTTTGTATCTGATGTTAAAGGGATAGTTCACCCTGTAAATTACTCTTTCTTCTGAGGAACACAAAAGAAGATATTTTGAGAAATGTCTCGGTGATTTTGTGTCCATACAATGGAAGTCAATGTTGTTTGTTTACCAGCGTTCTTCCAGATATCTTACTTGTTGTGCAGAAGAAAGTCTGATAAGTTTGTATAACATGAGGGCAAGTAAATGATGAAGGAATTTTCATTTTGTGTGAACTATCTATAGTTTGTTATTGCTGATGTACTAGCATCACTTCAATTGCGGAAACAATGACTGTTTTTAAACATGTTTCCAGAATAGCCATATCTTTCATGGTCTTTGACATTTGCATTCTGGGATTTCTGTTGTTCCTGGGTCGCCAGCTGTTCTTCCCTGTATATTCTAGTTATATTTCTTTCTATATTTCTGATCTTGGGCACTCTTCACTATTTTGTGTCTCTCTGCCACAGTAACCATTGAAACTTTGTAATTGCAAATGTTCTGTCACTTTTATGCCTTCCTTATCACTCCCGTAACGTCTTAGAAATAGCCCAAGACGCTTCTGCTAGTTCTATTGTGACTTTTTTCTAATGTTCATTTTTGTAGAAACTGGGACACAGAAAACTAAAGCAATATCTAGATTATTGTTGGTTTTTGAATTTCCAATCTCTTTAGTCCACTGCAGTCTTATTCCCCCTGTTTTAGATCATTTATCAGTGATGAACTTTTTACATCAGACCAATGACCTCATTTTAAGTTTCGTAAGCGTAAAAGTCAATATAATCAAAGCAATGCCACTGCATGCCAGTCAGATCAGTGCCAGGTTGCACACACACACACATACAAATACACACACACACACACACACACACACACAATCACACTGCAGTACTGCTGATATACTCTACGCTCTACGTTGACATCATCCTCTTCTTCTCTCCCCTCCCTTCTTTTTTTCTGTTTTTCTGTCTTCATGATAGATTCCTCTCTGTTCTGTTCCGTTCTGTTCTGGCCAGCAAATGCAGTAATGACTAAAGTCACTTTCATTGCTGAGACAGAAAGAGAGAGAGACAGGAAGAGATTTGGAGAAACAAATCTCTATAATGGGTCTGTTCTGCTTGTCTCTCAAAAATTCTTTGATAAAATAAAGATGCCCTGTGCAACAAAGACCAAAGGCTTGGATCTATCAGTTTATGTGAGCATTTCTTAAAGCATGTTTCTTGCTTTAATGAGTGATTGTGTTGTGTTGTGTGTGTGTCTGACCCTCTATATAGAGCTGCAGGTTTGAAGTGTCCTGCATGTTCCCAAATCAGGTAGTGACATCCTCTCTGCCCCTGATGGTACAAATATAGACTCGTAACCCCCTAAAACCCAACTGTAACCCTGCCAACACCAGATATATGTCTGTGTTTGTTCATGTTTTTGTGTGTGTGTTATGTGTATAGTTTTGTGCATTCGTGAGTTGTTTTTACCACACAAAATCAATGTTGAGAAACATTACATTACAACTACACATGCGAGGTAAAAGCTACTCTCTAAAATAACTAATAACTTTAAGACTTGTTCTTTAAAGTGGTGTATTTCTTTATTTATTGTGATTTGCACACAAAAACAGCATTTTAAATAGAAAAGTAATGCACCTATTGAATAATTGCCGTTACGTTATAAATCTGTGACCCTGAACACTTGGCGGGTTCAAAGCAAAGGTTGTGACTTGAGGGCTCCTGGTTGGACAGTCTTGTGATGAGTCGACCTAATTTCAGAACAGTCTGCTTGAGGCGGTGCGTGTGGATGTCAATGAGACCTCCAGCCAGCAGTTTGACCTCCTGCCTGCTGTTACTGTCTGTGTCGAGCAACTAAATATATTTGCTGTGTACTAATGCTGTCAAACCACTGCTTTTTGCCCTCAGCACTAAATAAAACCAACAATTGTTACGAATATAATAATTAGATAATGTGAGTGGAGTTTTTAGGTCACTGGAACATGTGCGTGGGCTGTGCCTACCAATCCCAGTTGTAGTCACTGGTTATTTGTCTGTATAAATTGACAGAGTTCAGTGACAGATATGTCTATTGGTTAGAGCTAGGATATATGTATTATATTATGTTGATGGTACTATTTTATAGTTTTTCATCCTCGTACAGAGGAACGTGCAGGCTTGGTGTTAGTGTTTAAACTGATCTCCCTGGTTCAGGCTGTAAGCAGATTTGGCATGCTGGAGTCATCTGTAATCTGCTGTTGCTGCAGGACTCCGTGTGGACTGATAAAACCTCTTTTGCATACACACCCGTGCAGGTACAGGGCGTCACAATTGATTTTTGTGCCCGAAGGTACAGAACTGTGACCATTAACACCATTAAAGCGTGTGTGTGTGTGTTAGCTGTACACTCACAGAAATCTACCTATGTGGTTGTTGGTTATGTAAATGTACAGCTGAACGCTCTTCTGCAGCAGAGGAAACCAGACAATCCTTTACTATGGGGTCTGGTTGTGAGGATAGCAGGAATAGATTGATTTTTGCAGTTTGCTGTAAATATGGGTCAGGAATAGTGTTTATGACCCGTGGATATGAGCACATTGAAGTGTAGTGTAATCTAGTGTGGTGTGCAGTCTGTGGTTTGTCTTTGAAATGACGGACTGTAGAATCATATTTGTTCTTGGTATTAAAAAAAAGTGGTGTTTTGTTGATGTGTAGAAACATTCACGTAACATCCCTGCTGCAAAAAGCTATAGAAACCCAATAAGCCATCACAGAAAATCGAATGGTTTCCATTAAAAAACATCATGAACCATTAGCTTTTCCATTAAAACCAGTACAAAATTGTGTTTTGGGCATTATTCAAGTAGGATTTAATATCCCACCAATAGAATCCATCATAGTTTCTATCAAAACCAATACAATTCCCTTTATAAACAGTAAATGCATTAAAACGTCTATTGTGCTTTGGGCAGGGTTCTATTGTTTATCGAAGCTCAAAAACTCTCATTCAGATACAGTATATTTATTACATCACAACCATAAGCACATTTGACTGCCCACATTGACATATGTACTCCTGTTGAGGGTTGATTTGTCTGGAGGAGGCCTTGCTATTCATTTTACATGCCAGGAGTTGCTGTGTGTCTGTGCTCGGGTTGAATTTAGAGTAGGAACATGTTGTCTTTGCTCATCTTGGGTATATGTGCCAGTGTCCAGTTGCATTCTCTTGTATTTGCACATGCGCATACAAACACACATCCTAATAATACAAGCACACAAAAGCCTGAAATAGGTCTGTCTTACATAAGAAACACTATCCCTGACCCAACACACACACAGCTGCTTACTTAAGCTCTGAATCATGTGAGGGCAAAAATATGCAAATATTTGCATACAGTTCTTGTCTGTGTAGGACACCTCCAGGTTGGAAACACATTGGTTTGTGTGTGCATGGTCTGAAACGAGCTGAATTAATGAATAACTCAAGAGGACCTCTACCACGAGAGAGAGAGAGAGAGAGAGAGAGAGAGAGAGAGAGAGAGAGAGAGAGAGAGAGAGAGATGGGCCTTTAGATTAACTAAAACATACACTATGCACATGAACAGTTAAAGGGGTCATTTGGCGCGAATACGTGTTTTTCTGTGTCTTTGGTGTGTTATAAGTTGCCCATGCATGTATTAGACACTTAAAATTGCAAAACTTAGTGTGGGAACAAAAGATGCATTCTATCTAAAAGCGAATGCTCACCCAGACCTGCCTGAAATGCCTCGTGTAACCACACCCCGGCGAATGTACGTCACTTCGTAACATGATTTGACCGCCCAAATCTAAACGCAAGTAAGGTGGGCGTACTTCTCATTGTATTGTCACCGCCACAGCCATGTCACGGAGACGCTGTGAGTTTCGTTGTGAAAAGAAAGACTCTTTGTTTGCCCTGCCAAAAGATGAGGCAACTAAAAACGAATGGTTACATTTTATTTACAACACTGTTCCAGAAAAGTACAATCCGAATGTTCAAGTTTGTGCAGCGCATTTCACCGACGATTGCTTCACGAACCTGGGAGAGATCAAGGCCGGCTATACACGAAAGCTTTGGTTAAAAAGTGGGGCCATTCCAACCATTAAAACTTCGCAAGGACAGTCTGGCGCTTCAGATTTGCGGCCTGTAAGTATATTTTCATTGTAAAAGACTTTGTTACAGATTAACGCGAGTTGAGTTTGTCGTGTGTTTGTGATCTGCAAATGCAGACACGCGCGCAACGTGAAAAAAGATAACATAAGTCCAAATAATCAGTAATAATGTTCCAACTAGAGGCAACAAATGTCGTGTTTATAATGGTGTTTATTGTCTTTGTTGAGTCGCGACGAGACGTGGCGTAACACTGGTTGATCAAGAAGGGCCAAAGCGCTCGCATTATTTATTATGATACCATTCCCTGCTGTAATGCGAGCTTGTTTATATCTCACACAAACTCTGTATGATGTATATGGTTGTTTGTTTATAGTCTTTATAACGTCGTATATAAATGGTAAAACAGTTAGCTATAGTTTTTAACTATTTAACATAGTATTTTTTTAATAAAACCTTACCAATCCTTTACATCCTGCTGAAGTCGCGCTGGCAAAGTTGATGTATCGGCTTGATCATCTTCGTTTTCCGGCTCAGATTCGGGCTCGAACTGATAAGGAAAGTACCGATGACATTTTATCACCTGTCAGTACAATTGCTTTGGAACCTGATGTTCCAAATATGGTAAGAGGCGTTACTTTTCCGTCACATGCTTGCAGTATTCGACCAATCACTACGCACTGGTTAACTGGCCAATCATAGCACACCTCGCTTTTCAGAGCGATGAGCTTTGTAAAAAATCAGCTCGTTTCAGAGAGGCGGGGCAAAGAGGAGATACAAACATGCACGGTATGTGGAAAATACAGCGTTTTTTAACCTTAAATGGTGTATACACATTGCATTACATCTAAAACAAACGATAATATTTGTTTTAGCCATGTCCTATGACCCCTTTAAAGTTTGAAGGTACATATGCTTGATTTTGTGTCAGGCTGTGTTGTGTTTTAATGTTGTACTATGAGAGACCGTTCATAACAAGAAAGAAGCCTAGTTACTTATTATTCTTGTGTTTATTGTGCTTATTATTCTTGTTTGTGTCTCCTATGAACCCAGTGTTCTTTCTGTCCTCCTCGGCTGAAACGTTACCTTTAACCTACATGACGAAACTTCGTCTTTCTCTCCTCCCTCTCAGCTGGCGGTCTCAACCCCCCCTCTCTTTCTCTCTCTGTTGTCTGCTCTTTTTCCTTGTGCAGGGCTCACATGGGTGGAGTTCCCTGCACATGCACACAAATGCATATGAAAATGCTGCCAGTGCAGTAAAAAACAGGCTTGGCAATAACTTCTCCTGCTAAACTCGCTGAGACACCGTGTACTTCTGTAAGATTGTGTTTATGAAATACTAAGTAGGATAAATGTGAAGACAGGAACAAACACTATTATAAACTGTAGCCAATCTGCCTCTTTGTTTCAGGAAATCACGCGAGAGTACACATCAGCTGTCGCCTCGCCTCTTTCTCTGCATGTGGCTTTGCCCCGCCCCCGCTGCTGCCTTGTCTTATTGGCAGGAGCTTTGGCATGTGCTGATTGGGCAGTAATTCTCTGATCACTCCCACTGGCTCACAGAGTTTTAGAACTGTACAGGAGGCTGATGTCATGATAGCGTATAACCAGGACAAACAGCATGTTCTCTTGAAAGACTTCCAGAACTTAGAACCCTGTTGTTCCATATTCTGAGATGGTTTTTTAAAGGGGCACTACGTCATTTTATGTTGTTTACTTAGTTTAACTCTGATTTAACTGATATTTCTTTGATGTCTTTAAATAATGTACACTCAGTTGAGTTTCATATCGGTGGCAAAGAAAAGGCTGTTTTATTCTACTAGATAAGGGTGTCCCCACCCTTGCACACCCTATTATCAGAAGCCACAACTGAGTGTCCCAGCATAATATATCGATAATGCACACAAACAGGAACATACTGTCCAGTTTGTAAATGAATTGCTGCATTGTGTGGTTTTGGTGAGTCGAAATGAGTCAGTCAAACAGATTTAGTGAATCAGTCGGAATAAAAGACAGGAGTCATCAGTCTGAATAATGGACCAAATAATTTGCATAATCTCACTTAATCCAACTGAATCTTATTATTATGCCTAGAACCAGTACAGTGTTATGTTTTGATCTAAAAATGCTAATTATTATTAAGGTTACTGAACCCTAAACAGTTTAAATATGGCCTACATGACAGTTAAAGATCCAGTTTGGGTCATTAGTTGTGTTTTAAATCGATATTTATTTAATTGGTCTGTACATAAACCAGAAATTAAGGAAATGATGATAGAATGAGGCTGCAAGACTGGTACACTTTAGACAAATATATCCAAATGGGTTTAAGATGTTTCTATTCTAAAATAGACATGATTTGCTGCCAGCAGAATCCAACAACACTTTTCCTTTGGCTTTTATGTTTTTGCCACCGAGCTCTCATCACGTCTCCAGGACAACATGGCACAATCAGTCAGCATCCACGACTCTTCCCACAAAACAAGGACACAGATCAGGGTTTGATGATGCCATCTGTCCCTGAAAGCTACGCTAGTTTAGCCGATTATTATATTTTAACAGACTTTCTCTTCAGAATAATTCTCTGGAAACAGATGTTAAATATTTAAAGGAGTAGTTCAGACAAAAATCAAAACTGTCATTATTTACTCATACTCACCCCCACTTCAAGACGCAAATGACTTTCTTTCTTTCTTTCATGCTACATGTTGCAAAATAGACAACATGTACTATAACTTACATGTTGACTACATCATTTGTGTCCTATATATATTGGAGTCTTCTTCATACAATAGTGTGAGCGACAGATTACAGTTTAAGTCCGTGTTTGCTGAATAACTCATATTTGATTTACAATAAATAGTGAATGTTATACATCAGAACAAAACAAATCTTCCAATAGGGTAAAACACTTTAGTTAACTACTTAATAAAGGGGTAAACCTCAAACTAAAATTAAGTTTTAGCCTTTTATTAAGTACTTGATTCAAGTTTTTTTTCGTACCTCATTGGGAGATTTTTTATAAGTAAGCTCTCTTCAGAAAGCAAACAAAATGTCTTGGATTATTTTGGTTCTCAAGTAAGTATATTTTGATTTAAGAATGTTTAGATAGATTGAGTAAGAATTTTTTTTTTGGCTGCTGTCCTTTCCATTTAAAATCATAAATTGACAGTTTTCTTAGAACTGTCACATGTATTCACAAGTAATCACCCATATGGTTTCTGACATGCACAGAAGAGTTATTGTTTCGATATAGTTTTTTTAAAAGAAAGGCAGTAAACCTGTTCTTGTATAAGTGGGACAGAGAACTGGTCTGCACAGTGATCTGTTGTTTTTCCAAATTAAACTGACCCAGTAGTCCAGCGGTTCTGCCGTGTCTCCACCCGTTTGGTTTTTAGGAAGGTATTTGAGGCTATTCAGAGTGTTATTTTTGCCACAAGGCGAGTGTAGTTTGTATACTCGCCTTGTGAAGACCAGCTGACCTGCTCTGGCTAAATTGATCACCATGGAACTGGAAAATGGACTTCATTCATGCATGATCACCCAGTCACCATAAGAGCCTTGTTGCAGCATGTGGTTTTCAAACTGTTTGACACAACTCAAAAGCTGAGGCTGTGAATGGACTCTTTCACTTTGCTGAGCTCTATTGCGTGTCCTCCAACCAGTGTCATTCTTTGTTTGTGGTACGTTTTGACCTCACGACATTCTGAAAAAAAGGTGTTAAAATAGTATAATATTACATTACAAGGCTATAAAAGAGAAACTGACATCATATTAATATGTCTATGTGTACAGCAACAGAAAAGCATGCATGCCATTTTTTGTGTGTTAATGCTTGCTAACTGACTTGATTTTCTGATGACTTTGTGATGCTGCTGAGAATCATTTAGATGTATGTATGTAACATCATGTAAACACTCTTTGTAATGGTTATAAAGCACACACCCTTAGATCCAAATGATAATAGAGAAAGAGGAATATGGGTGTGCGATTCGAGATGGAACACTCTCTGGGTCTCTAATGCTGTCAGAACAGTAGACCCATTGGTTGCCTGTAACAGACCTCAACTGCCATGTAGACCCTTTTGTTCGTGACTCAAAGCTGTGGGTAAAGCCACTTTGCTCCAGTGAATCCAGCAAACATGGAATAATAACCAGCATGACGTGTCAGCTGTAGATGTCGCAGGCTTCTGTAATATCAAATTATGTGGATCCACCTGCAGCTCAGGTTTTCCAGCGACGCTTATGACACGAACAATCGTTTTTGTTAATATTGTGAGGTTTATTTATATGCACAGCACTGTGGTATTTAAACAGGTTACGGGTGTTGATCCAACTGCGTTGAGGAATTTCTTCAGAAATGACTCAGAATGTGTGTGAGCGTGTTTTTACATTCCCTGCCATTATAAACAGCTGCTTTCTTAACTTGTGAATCAGGTATGTTTTGGTGCTGGTCAGATGATGTGGCATATTTTTGTTTAATCCAGTTTGTGTAGCTGGTAAATAGAGCAAAGACTTTGCTATGGATAAACAGTGTTATCTTCCCTGGAGTGACGAAACCAGCTGTGTGTGTTTGGTATTATAAAACAGACGTTAAAGGTAATTCCTTAACCAATTTTAAAGCTTGGTTAAGTGTGTCACCCAAGTAAACCATTAATTGAGCCTGAAAACACAATGTTCGTTTCCAAGAATTTGTTTTGTAAATATAATGTAAGAGTCGGGCTGTGTAGGCTAAAATCTCATTCATTCGATTCCATGAGCTCTGTGGTTGTTAAACAATGACACATGGTGCTGTCAGTCTGATTTCAACTTCATTTAAAAGGTTAATTTTCTATATAGTGTAAGCCACCAATCAAAGAAGTCTATTTTACCATGTGACTGCAAAGTGCAAACATGGACAACCCATATTTGACACATTGCATATGAAAAAGTACACTTTTTTTGAGGTATTCAGCTGGTCTTAGCTGATATGTGTTTCGTGTTTAGATGCAGCTGAGGAGTTCTTTGAGTATGATGCTGAGGAATTGCTGGTGTTCCTGACATTCCTGATCACTGAGGGACGGACTCCGGAATGTTCTGTAAAGGGGCGGACCGAAGGGCTTCATTGCCCACCTGCCCAGTCTGCAATGCCTGTCCTCACCAAACACGAATGCAGCGACAAAATACCCCAGGTAATACACCATATCTGCCATGCTCAAGGTGGAGCATGCAGTTACGTTTGTAGAAATTTGTCAGATTATTCGATTTTATGAAATGAGTTAACCACCACTGAGAAAACAGATCTCTAACTTCATGGTTTTTAAGCTCCATTCACACTGACAGTCATTAAATTGCTGCTAGTCTCCAGGTCCCTGCGCTGTTGTTTGCTATTAGGTTTTTCTAGTTGAGTGCTGTATTCATTGTCAGTGTGAACACTCCTTTAATGGCTGGATGTTAAAAGAAGCTGTTCCTAATACAGTGTCGTCAGGCAAGGAGAACGAGGTCAGAGGTCATGTTACTGTGGCGCAATCACATCCCCATCATGATAGAAGTGATGCTTCTTCCTGATTGTTGCTATAGCGATGAAGGCCCAACCACAGACTGCACGGACCTTAACGACCCAGCAATAAAACAAGATGCTCTTCTACTGGAGAGATGGACCTTACAGCCAGTACCGAGACAGTAAGACACTAATTCCAATACACCACTTGAGATTTTACATTGCAACACAATGGCGTGATGTATTCTGGTGCATTTTTCAGGGGTGGAGATCGCTTTGTTGAGGAGAAAACCCTGCTTTTGGCTGTGCGTTCTTATGTGTTTTTCTCGCAGCTCAGCGCCTGGCTCAGTGCTTCTCATGGACTTGTACCTAGAAACATTCTTTACAGGTGAAGCACCCTACACACACGCCGAAGTACTTTCACAGTTTATTGAGCAGCCCTGCTGTCTGTTGACTGCAGCAACATTCTGATGAATCATACAAATCATCATTTTTAATTGAAATGTAATATGGGATTGGCATCATTACGACAGATACATGCAATGCATGCCACATTATATTTACTGTAGAACAAAATAAAATATAAGTCCCGCATTGCGTTTGCTGATCCCATTTGTTGATGGAGCTTCTTGGTTTTATTTTGCAGAATAAGTGCAGCTGATGAGGAACTGATATGGAACTTCTCCCAGACGCCTTCTGAACATGCGTTCCCTGTCCCAAATGTGTCCCACAGTGTCGCTCTGAAAGTGCGGGTTCAGTCTCTGCCCCGCCAGCCCAAATACCCCATACTTAGATGTAGCATCCACTCAGGTCTTGCTCTTTTGGGCAAGAAAGGCCTGGAGCATGGCGAGAGGGGCACTCATGCTGGGGAAAAACGCAATTCCCTCCGTTTGCCAGCGTCTCCACTCCTTTCCAGGCCTCTACGTTCTTCTCCATCTCCCCTCAGCCCCCTTAACTCTCGTAAATTCCCCCCTCGCCCTGCGTCCCCTCTCTCACCCGGCAAAGGCATCAAGTGGTTGTACTCTCGGCTAAATGGCGGTGTTGACGTCCCCCCTACAGAGGTGTACAGCTCGTGTTCTAATGGGGCAGAGAGCCCGAAGACATCTAGAGTGGAGTCACCAGTTCGTTCTTTTAAATCACTGTCTCTCACTGACCCTTTATTGACCCCTAGTCCGAGTCCCAACTCCATCTCAGGTGAAACTAACCCTCTCATTGGCTCCCTGCTTCAGGAGCGACAGGAAGTCATCGCTCGCATTGCTCAGCGGTTAAATTTCTGTGACCCTACAGCTCCCCATCTTCCCGATGCTCTATTTGCACCTCATGAACCTCCAGGACCCAAAACACCCTGGAGCTCGCCACAAAACAAGGATCGTTTGAAGAAACCCAAAGAGTCCCTCTTCCCTGTCCCCCAACCTCCATCTTACAATGGAACCAGCCCAGAAAAGCCAGAGAGGAGCCGGTCTTCTCTCTTTGACACCCCTTTGAGCCCCAGAAGCAGAACCCAGCTAGGCCGAGTGGACGACAAATCCAAAACCTCCCCAAAACTGTCGACATGTAGACGATTGGTACTTAGTGACCAGTCTGCTGAAGGTTCCCTTATCGCAGATGCAGTTCAGGACATATCAAGGTTGATTCAGGAGCGACTGCAACATTCCTACAGTCTCCTGAATGCCACCTATAAATGTAAGACTTCTCAAACTGAACAGGTAGGCACAAGCCACGGCGCCCAGACGAACGGCTGTGCATCACCACCGAGCAGTAAGAAGCCCTCGAACGTAACCAATGGTGCAGCAATCACAGACCATCCTGTTTCTCAAGCAACAAAATGTTGCAAACCTCCCGACTCTACTCAAAGCCAGCAAGACTGTTTCACTAGGCCACGAAATGTGGCCAGCCCAAAACTTGAAGACCAAAACAGCAAAAAATCACGTCCGTTAACGACAAGCAATTACAGAGAGAATGCCAAAAGAGAGTCAAGTTCCTCTTTGAAAAACAACTTTAGCCATGAGAGATCTCTTCAGGAGAATGGGCTAACCCTGACTGGGCACCTCGAACCAACCACGACAAAAGAGGCAATCCGTGAGAAAAGAACGGAGAAGCACGGCAAGGATGGGTCCAACAGTCCTGAGAAGGATGAGAACCAGGAGCCTTGGACGTCCTACTCTAGCACACCAGCCAACCTTACCCACAACTCCCCCAGTCATGCCCTTTCTTACACACAGAGTAGCCATACGGTGAGTCGATTTGAAGTGAATTTGTCTTAAAGGAGTTCACCTTCAAAATAAATGTTCATGATAATTTACTCACCCCCATGTCATCCAAGATGTTTATGTATTTGTTTCTTTAGTCGAAAAGAAATTAAGGTTTTTGATGAAAACATTCCAGGATTGCTTGCTCTAACTTGCACGTTCAACTTGTAAACACTGACTCGGTACTTCCGCCTACGTCAAGCGTGACCTTTTCAACGTAATTACATATTACGTGAAGTCATGAACGAGCATCGCAAAACAGAGCAAGGCGAGCATTTGTGTTTATAAAGCATATACATTTTTATTTTTTTTGAAAATGACAGATCGTTTCACTAGATAAGACCCTTATTCGTCGTCTGGTATCGTTTAAAGCCCTTTGATGCTGCACTGAAACTGTAATTTTGACCTTCAGCCATTTGGAGTCCATTGAAGTCCACTATATGGAGAAAAATCCTGAAATGTTTAAATCAAAAACCTTAATTTCTTTTCGACTAAAGAAACAAATGCATAAACATCTTGGATGACATGGGGGTGAGTAAATTATCATGAAAATGTATTTTGAAAGTGAACTACTCCTTTAATGTCTAAAAAGACATTGCCCACTAACTGTGCCATCGTACTTGATCTAGTTGTAATCAAATTTCTTTTGCCAACAGATCCATCCCCCCTCCCCTCTTAAGCCATGCCGTAACTGGAAAAAACAGAATCGTCACTCCATAGACGGAACCGCAACGAAAGCCTTCCATCCCTGTACAGGCCTACCTCTCCTCTCCAGCCCTGTAAGAGCACCGACACATCCTCTGCTGAATTATTAAAATAGTCTGTGTGTGTGTGTGCATTTGTGTGCCTGTGACTCATCAGCTCTGAATCATTTCTTGTTTGTTTCAAATGCTGTGTAAACTTCAGCAGCTATAGGCTGAGTTTCTTAGATGATACACTAATGAAGTGTCATGAGTCGAAGTAGAGGCACTTCCTCCCCAGCGGTTTTTATTCATGCTGTCTTTTATTGGGCCATGAGTGTTTTGAAATCTTACCAGTGGCAGCTTTACCCCGAGGACTGTATGACTCAGGCACTTTGTTTTGTGTGGGTGTCCGGTTCTGTTACTCCAGGAGAGCGCTGCTCACGTTCTCTAGAGATACACTCAGATGTAATTTGTGCTCTGTGATTAAAAGGTTTTTCATTAAATGTTGCAAACAGTTGAACAGTTTAGATCAGTGTTTCAGACTTGCGCAGGCTAAACAAAAATAACTAAACACTAACCCAAAAATGACCCTGGTTACTGCCACGTTGTTTAGTAGTAGTTATTGTATTGTTAGTTATTGCATCAGCATCCTAGCTAGTATTCAATAATACAACATATTGTGCCCAGTATTGTTATCATGCATACTTCAAAATACCATGATTTATTGCTTTAGAAGTATATCATTTACATTATTTTTAAAAATTGTTTCGATTTTTAAAGCTTCATTCTCATAAACGGGTTCAAATTTGGGCTTTGAGCTTGTATGAAACAGACATTCCACAAGAGTGACTAAAGCAAAGTAAAGGCATGAGCTATTTTTTAATTTGTGTAATTTGTTATTGAGAGGACAAATTTTGTGAAATGTTCATGGCCAGTACACTTTCTTTTCATATTCTTGACATTTGCAGGTGTACGAAAAAGTTCATTTAAAATGAACAATAATTAATTAATGGATTATTAGTTTAAATTAACAATTAAACGAATAGCCATAATTCAAAAAATGTCAATCATTTAATATCATTATCAGTAATAAAGTACCATGGCATATCGGAAAACATATAGCGACATACTGTAAATACATTTACAAAAGATTTTACACAAAGTTACCATGTGACTATTTGCGTGATGACGAAAAACTGTTCACCCACTTCCTCCTTTTCTTCCTCAGGTTCCGCAAAGAAAAAACCAGACAGGATATTTTGATTTGGACACATCTTTGATTCACTGCAAAGGTGTGCCATGGGCTGCCAATAAGAGGTATGACCTTCTTTCCTCGCTTTATTTCCCGTTGTAATGCCATTGTTCCATATTTCAGAGTGCCATTTTCTTCACCGAGGCTTTCCTACACACACTGCCATCTGCTGTGCGCACACATACACTAAATTCATCTGTTGAGAACACAAAATGGCTGACACAACTGTGTGTCTGTGTTTGTAGGGTTTTGAAAAGATCACAAGACTGTGATGAGTCTCAGCAGCAGATCCTCAGTGCCAGCGCTCCTCCCGCAAGCCTCAGCCTTTTAGGAAACTTTGAGGTAGACACACGATCAGTTCAGTTTCCTTATCAGAAATGAATATAACTGAGACTTGCAGTTCACTTTATCTAAGATAGATGAGACAGACAGAACAGTTAGGGAGTTGAGTCATTCATTTTTTGTAACAATTAATTGTACATACAGGCATAAAATAGAGATATTATTCTGTTGTATTTCATTGTATGTGTGTGTGTAGGAATGTGTTCTTAACTATCGTTTGGAGCCATTGGGTACTGTTGAGGGTTTTACAGCTGAGGTGGGTGCGAGTGGAACCTTCTGCCCCAGTCACACAACCTTACCTGTGGACGTGTCCTTCTACAGCGTCTCTGATGATAATGCACCTTCCCCCTACATGGTAATTCTCACACATTTTTGGGTATATACATAACCGCATAATTTAATTTTTGGAGTATTTTGTTACTTCGGTGTATTTACGTTTATTGTAGGACAAGGGTCAGATGTCTTGTTCAAATGAAGCAACTATGAAGTCAAAAATCTATGCACTACCACCTGCATGTTTTAAAGGGCTTCTACTTTACTAAGACAGAGTTCCTGTGCTTCTCTTTAGGGTGTTATTAACTTGGAGTCTCTCGGTAAGGGGAGGGGATATCGAGTACCTCCATCAGGAACCATTCAAGTGGTAAAAAACATTTATTATTTTGAACACATTCATGATTATCTGCTTGTTATGTTGGCTATGTGTAATAGGCATAATGCACATGAGGACCAAGTATACACACGTGAGCAATGCATGTGTTCAATAATCATATGGCACAGCGGCGTGAGAACACTTAAACACTGAAATAAAAATTTCAGTCACATTAGTCATGATCAAATTACTCTGATTCACTGTGAATTTCAATTGTTATTTTATGATACGTTTTACTCTCCAATTATTTGTGTCTATTTCGGATTACGTTTACGAGTTGATAGGGTATTAGGTACCTTTGATGCTCAGCAGATGTTTTGTCTTGTTTCTGTGTGTCAGACCTTATTTAATCCTAATAAGACAGTGGTGAAGATGTTTGTGGTGATGTACGATTTGAGGGAAATGCCCGCCGGCCATCAGACATTCCTGCGGCAGAGAACCTTCTCGGTCCCAGTCAAACGCGAATGCAACGGACAAAACAACAAAAAGCCACCCACACTGGGCCAAGGACGAACCCTCCGCTACCTCATCCACCTGAGGTCAGTACTGCGAACCCGGTGAAGCAGTGTTTTCATTATCTCAGGTTGTTTGTTGTGTTTCTTTAGCAGCACCTTTAAACCTGACAATGCATTAAAGTTACATTTTCAAGAACACACACTTTTAAAATAATTCTGTGGGCTTAGTAAATATCACAGAAATAAACAGCTATATTAACTATATATTATAATTATATTATAAAACTTAATAAAATCTTTTAAAATCATTTAACTGATTTTTTTGTGGGACATAATTAAAAAATGTATTAATTTAAAGTGTAAATTTACATATATTATTTAAGTTTATTTAATGAATTAATTATTAAGGGGCAGTGGGGGTAGTCGTGGCCAACGGGTTGGCGCGTATGGTTGCATTGATTTTGGTAATGTGTTGTAATGGGATGCTATACGGGACCGGGGGCACTGAGCATGCATTAACGGTGTGGGTAGTCGTGGCCTAATGGTTAGAGAGTCGGACTTGTGACCAGAAGGTTGCCGGTACCAGCAAGGCACCTTACCCCTACTTGCTCCCCGGGCGCTGCAGTGATAGCTGCCCACTGCTCCGGGTGTACGTGTGTTCACCACTTGCTGTGCATGTGTTCACTACTCTCTGGATGGGTTAAATGCAGAGGTCACATTTCGGGTATGGGTCACCATATCTGACTAATAGGTCACTTTCACACATTAAGTATTTCATTAACAAAATAAAAAAAAATAAAAAAAATTAATAAACACGTACTTCATTTTTTTACTTACATTTACTCAATTTAAACAGTATATTTAATTGATTTCACAGCTATAAAATGTACTCTTTTTGTGTGTGTGTGTGTGTGTGTGTGTGTGTGTGTGTGTGTGTGTGTGTGTGTGTGTGTGTGTGTGTGTGTGGTGTGCGTCGTGCGTGTGCGCGGGCGCGTGTGCGTGTGGTGCGTGTGTGTGTGTGTGTGTGTGTGTGTGCGTGTGTGTAAATTGTTTCACGTAAAATCAGTGCATCTTGAGACCCATCTTGCATTTTGAATCAATTGTTCAATACAAAATGTGAATGTCAAAAGTTCAGATATTGCCCTACATGGCAAATTTAGTTTGAAACAGTTTTTTAAAAACATTTTTGGGGTGATTAGGGCGTTTGACTCTTTAAGGACAAATAACTTTATTTTTATAGCCACTGTGTTAAGCTTTTTTATTTTTTGTCTTATACTATGGAATTACTATGTAAGTCTGCATGGCTAAGGTCTAAAAGGGAGGCTGAAAAATACAATGCAATAGAAAAGTCTACTGCAGAGATGTCAAGCGCCCCCTTGAGGACAACTTTGCTAAAAAACTTGGACTAAAATTATGTTTTTATCCAGTAATACTGTATTTACCTTACGGTGGTTTAGACACTAATACCTAAACACATGTCATTGAATGCATGATGATTTTTACTTTTCATGGTTTCATGGTTTGGTTGTCTCTTTCACTATCTTTAGGTTCCAGAGCTCCAAATCTGGAAAGATCTACCTCCATCGGGACATCCGGTTTCTTTTCTCCCGTAAATCCATGGAAGTGGACAGTGGTGCTGCCTACGAGCTCAAATCTTTCACAGAATCACCTGCCGACCCCCCTTTCTCTCCCAGATGCTAATTTATCTAATCTAGTCTAGTCTGACCTTAATCCAACATAGGGGCCTTAATGAATCTTTCATCTGCTTGAACTGAAATAAAAAAAGAGAAGCCCACTAACACACACACATGCACAGAAGGACTATTACCATTAATGCCCCTTTCCTAAAAATACACACCAGATAATCGTTATTAGATTTAAAACTGCGGATGATTGGGAATTTTTGTACTTCCAGGTTGATTTCTAGACATTCAGCATGGTCTAATAAAAAACAATAACGCATACCTAAATCCATGGACCATTTTTGAAACAAAAAACGAATGCGTAGCTGGAAGGGGTGTTTAAAGAGCACTGTGTTTTTTCATCACAACTGGAATGAACTGAGTTTTGTTCATCAATTTCTTTCTTTGTACTGTTACCAAACCACTTTAATCGGAAGTGTTGCAATAGAAAACAAATATCTTACTAGCTTAGTGTTTACATATTTACTTTTTGTCATCAGTTATTTAATATTTAAATTGAACTTTCATTTACTGCACATGTGATGCCTGTTGTACAAAACATTATGATGTAGTGCAAAGATTAAATCATACCATGTATTTTTGTCTTTCAAATTCAGATCTTAATGAATAAAATAATTATATATTATATCTATAAAATTATGTTTAAGCATTTATGTCTTTGTGTTTCATTGGAAAATCAGGAAATATCAGGTAATTTGTAAATTCTGATTTCCATGTCTAAACTGATAGTCTTTACCCATTACCATGTGTAATCTTTCAAAAAAAAAATTTAATGATCTTTACCCAGTAACGACTACAAATGTAGTTCATTTCATTAGTCAAGAAGCGTGAGAATGCTGCACTAAAGGTTACAAAGGTCACAAGAGCTAAAAGTGAAACGTGATACAAACAGCAGTGTTGCTTGATTCCAAGTTTTTAGATGTGATGTCAATAGGAGAGAAATTATACCTGATAGTAGTATGAATGATGAGATGACATTTTACAGATTCATTATTGCATTGAACCATGTCCGTAAACAAGTCATTCCCTGTGTCGAAACATGCCCTGTTCAAAATGAGTATTGTGTCCAAACTCTTAATATAAATATTCGGAGGGTCTACTGCTGCTTCTAAGATGTTTTAAGTGTGCATCAGATTTCTTTATTCAGTCCCAGCCCTACTACAGGAAATAGGATCATATATATATATATCATCCTCTGGTGACGGAGACACATACAAACATAATTCTGGACCATATATTAGAAGGGCTTCCCATTTACGTTACAAAATCACAGTAATCGCCCTGTAGAGCTCTCTGTTTTTGTATCAAGTGTTGTTTACTCTGGTAAATCCAGCCAATTGGAAATACAGCATGTGGTTTGTACAAGGACACTTTTCTGTTTGATGGACATTTTACATCCACGTCAGAATGTTCAGGATTTGGGGGATTTAAAGAAGATTTGCATTTTCTTGTGCTTAAATAGCTTATGAGATCTTTGAATCATGCTTAAAGGGATAGTTCACCCCAAAAAAGAAAGTTCTGTTATGAATTACTCAACCCGAAATTGTTCCAAACCTCTATCAATTTCTGTTCTGTTGAACACAAAGAAAGATAAGAAAGATGTTAGCAACCGAGGTTTCAGGGGCACCACTGACGACCATTAAAATGGTTGTCAAAGCTGCCCCAGAACTTTCAATTCAATTTTATTTATATAGTGCTTTTCACAATGTGCATTGTTCCAAATCAGATTTACTGGAGCAAATAAGAAAAACACAGAAAGGTAAAACACAGCACAGTGCATGGTGTTTATAGACCAAGCAAGATCATTCTAATAAATAAATAAACGCAGTCTCCCGGTGAGCAAGCCAACACTGCACTGCTGTGGCGAGGAACCCAAACTATAATGATGAATAAATGGAGAAAAAAACTGTTTGTTTTACTACATTCTTCGGAATGTGTTCTTTTGTGTCCAACAGAACAATATATATATATATATATATATATATATACACTCACCTAAAGGATTATTAGGAACACCATACTAATACGGTGTTTGACCCCCTTTCGCCTTCAGAACTGCCTTAATTCTACGTGGCATTGATTCAACAAGGTGCTGAAAGCATTCTTTAGAAATGTTGGCCCATATTGATAGGATAGCATCTTGCAGTTGATGGAGATTTGTGGGATGCACATCCAGGGCACGAAGCTCCCGTTCCACCACATCCCAAAGATGTTCTATCGGGTTGAGATCTGGTGACTGTGGGGGCCATTCTAGTACAGTGAACTCATTGTCATGTTCAAGAAACCAATTTGAAATGATTCGAGCTTTGTGACATGGTGCATTATCCTGCTGGAAGTAGCCATTAGAGGATGGGTACATGGTGGTCATAAAGGGATGGACATGGTCAGAAACAATGCTCAGGTAGGCCGTGGCATTTAAACGATGCCCAATTGGCACTAAGGGGCCTAAAGTGTGCCAAGAAAACATCCCCCACACCATTACACCACCACCACCAGCCTGCACAGTGGTAACAAGGCATGATGGATCCATGTTCTCATTCTGTTTACGCCAAATTCTGACTCTACCATTTGAATGTCTCAACAGAAATCGAGACTCATCAGACCAGGCAACATTTTTCCAGTCTTCAACTGTCCAATTTTGGTGAGCTCGTGCAAATTGTAGCCTCTTTTTCCTATTTGTAGTGGAGATGAGTGGTACCCGGTGGGGTCTTCTGCTGTTGTAGCCCATCTGCCTCAAGGTTGTGCGTGTTGTGGCTTCACAAATGCTTTGCTGCATACCTCGGTTGTAACGAGTGGTTATTTCAGTCAAAGTTGCTCTTCTATCAGCTTGAATCAGTCGGCCCATTCTCCTCTGACCTCTAGCATCAACAAGGCATTTTCGCCCACAGGACTGCCGCATACTGGATGTTTTTCCCTTTTCACACCATTCTTTGTAAACCCTAGAAATGGTTGTGCGTGAAAATCCCAGTAACTGAGCAGATTGTGAAATACTCAGACCGGCCCGTCTGGCACCAACAACCATGCCACGCTCAAAATTGCTTAAATCACCTTTCTTTCCCATTCTGACATTCAGTTTGGAGTTCAGGAGATTGTCTTGACCAGGACCACACCCCTAAATGCATTGAAGCAACTGCCATGTGATTGGTTGATTAGATAATTGCATTAATGAGAAATTGAACAGGTGTTCCTAATAATCCTTTAGGTGAGTGTATGTACAATAATTCTTTCTACTATGGTTGTCAATGCTGCACCAGAAATCTCAGTTGCTAACATTCTTCCAAATATAAATTCTTCTTTTCATTTTTGGGTGAACTATCATTCCAGCAAAGATCTGAAGCAGCAGTAAGAGGGATAAGATTAATGCTAAGGACTTTGTTATTATAAATTCCTAAGTAAAATCAAATGCCAAGCAGACTTGCTTCATACCCATAAATTACTAGCCTATTGTCATTGAAGTAAAAAAGTATAGATTAAACTTAAAGTCACCATGCAATCAAACAGGAAAATTCTAAATGTTTTACACAGTGTTGCAGTGATTATTATAAATTATTTATCCGTGCACACCATTATTTTTTTTTATTCATTTGCACTTGTAATATTTAGTCAAAAACGTTAAACTCCTCTCCCCTCTCAACAACAACTCTTCACTACATGACGTCAGCAACAAAAAAGAGGTAGGACTATACTTAATGTCCAATGGCCAGGCGTCTTTAGCCCTCCCCCCAGGCCCAATTTACAACAAACCAATCAAAAAGGGAAGGTAAAAATAAAGCCCCGCCCTAAAAACATATAAATTCACAAGCCGTTTCACTGGGATTCACGTCACCATACGGACAAGAAGTCAATCGCAACTTCCGTTTCATGGTGACTTTAATGTATACACGTCTTTCCAAATATAATTTCATATACCCACAGTGTATAGGCCTAAACATAGAATAAATCAATATTTGGTTATCACAGGTTTTAAGAGGCTAGTTGGCAGGAATTTGTTCCAAACTGTTGTTGCAGGTATAATTAGCCTACATCTGAGGATTTAATTAATTGATTAACATTTAGTTAAAATATTTAAATTTACATTTTCATAATATACTACCTACAAAGGTGTTCGACTTGATGCGGCCCTACGCAGACCGAACAGTACCGCGAGAACGATTTGAGAGCAAACTGTTTCCTATGTTTTAGAATCGCCCTCGCGGTACTTAGCGCCGCATCATTTCGAACACCTCTAATGTGAAGAAACGAAACGGCTCCACCGATTGGCCGAACTTCTCGTTATGTATGTAATATTCATGATGCGTATATAATATTCATAAGATGGTCCTTCGCCATAGTAGCATTGATACATTCGTGGGCGGTACGCAGACTGAAGGCTCGCTCAGGCTTTGATTTCTACATCAATAAATCCACTTAAAGTGGTTTTATCAGGATAAATGGAGGACACAAAACTCGAGGAGACGAATGTGGACGAGCAGAAAGTAAGTAAACGTGAAGAGGATTCAGTCAAATCTCTGCATTCTGTCACATTTCAGCTTTCCGCTCCATAACTGTATTTACAGGGACTGGTAAATCACGTCGACAAGAAACCAGACCGAATAAAAGACGATTTATGAATTAAACCTAATGTAGGATCGCTGACGAATGTGATGTGTACCTCAGTTTCTGTCCGATTGTATTGTAATATGATTTAAATCTCTGTTGCTGTTCACTTATTCATAAAGGCCTTCTCCATGCGTTTAGAGGTTTTATAATGAAATCCAAAAAAATAACAGCTTGATTTAGTGACCTGACAGATGAGCAAAAGCATATGTTTTGACATACGATCTACTTTTCGTTGTTTTGCACTGGATTAAGATGTACTGTGTTAATTAGCTGTTAGCATGTGAAGCTAACTGTATGTGAACAGTGTTTTTATTTTTTAAAACGCATATACAGATAATGTATCTCATAACCACTGTAGACGCAACAGAAGAATAAGACTAGAATTGGCTGGAATTGTTTAACACGGTGTCATTTTAAATAAGCACATTTTATAAAACAGCATCATCATGGCAACATTGTTGCCATTCCTATCAGTTATGTTTAAAACATAATTTCCAGTGTTTCTGTACAGTTTATGGTAAGAAAGAAATCAAGTTGTGATCAAAAATGTCTGATTTATCAAATAATTGAAATGTAAAGTTTGAATTATAGTTTAAACGTTTGATTTGTCATTTGAGTTAATTTTTTTTTCATTTGAGTACTTGATTTATAATTTCGGTATTTGGTCATTATTTATCATTTGAATCATGGAAAACACTCAGCCCTTGACAGATTTAATGTTTAAAGAGTTGGTTGTCTGTTTTCTAAGGATGATGAGAATAAGATTTTTCAAGAAAAACTAGAGGAAGCCAAACTGAAGGCCAAATACCCTCACCTGGGCAATAAGCCTGGAGGATCAGATTTGCTCAGGAAGAGACTACAGAAGGGGGTGAGACTGTTACTTCATTCATATGTTGCTTATTCTTGCAATGAAACTGTTATGAGAAGAATGCCTTTAGTGGTAAGACTGGCACAGATTTAAATAGGCATATTTGACATTTGTGAATTCAAGTTTAGCACTCGTATATTTACAAGGTGTGTAACATTGATCAGACAAATGCGACACATAATGAGCACACGCACAACCGCCACTTCAGCAAATGATTTAATTCTGGCAATTTGAAACAGGCGACACAGTTGCTTAAATTTTGTTTTGTTTCTCCTTCTATTGGCATGAGCGTGCATAAACATTTACAGTGTACATCTAAAGGTTTCTTACTTTCTCTGTACTGTAGAACAGAATGACAGAGAATAACTGTGCCATAATTCACCCGTGCTGACACGTTCTTCTTTTTCCCCCAGCCAAAGTACTTTGACTCGGGTGACTACAACATGGCAAAGGCTAAAATCAAGAACAAGCAGATTCCTGCGGCACAGACAGAGAAGGCTGAGATCACCGGAGACCACATCCCAACCCCTCAGGACCTGCCGCAGAGGAAACCCTCTCTGGTGGCCAGCAAACTGGCCGGCTGATACCTGCTGCTTTCCTTCACTCCACACTCCCACTTCCTGTTTCTTCATCTACGTTTATCTCTGATCCTGCATTCCTGCCCTCATCCTTTCTCATTTCCTGTCCTCTGAAAATACACTGAATATTCAAGGGGTTGCAGTTGTTACAGAGCTGTATGAACTGAAGCGGCACTGTGAGATGGGTTGGGTCGTGGCTCTGAAGAGGGTGAAGTTCTCAAAGGTTTCGTGATATTTTAATGTGTAGTAGTATGTAGTTGAAAGTGTACATATTTGATTGAGGGCAAACAGCATTTTACATTTGTTTTACATTTTAATTTCAGCCATTCCTGAACTACCCACTGCTTAAAGAGATGCATATAAACGTGTCAGCATTTATTCACCCTCATGTTGTTTCAAACCGCTTTGACTTCTTTTCTTCTGTGAAAAACAAAACGAGAAGTTTGCAGAATGTCCTGGGTGCTCTTTGTCCAACAAATAATTAAATGGACACTGTTGCTGTTAAGGTTAAAAAAGGGCAAAAAAAAAGACCATAAATGTAGTCGATATGATTTATATACCTGTATATTATAAGTCTTCTAAAGGCAAATTTATGCTTGTATTCTGTTCAAAACTATCAAATGTGGCTTGTTGTGTTCGTTCTCAAAACATGCAAGAATCCGTGGCATTTGATGACTTTGACTGAACACCTGCTGTGAGATTTAAAAATATTGTTTTGTTTTTGTGATTATTCGGATTTTGATTTTAGGGGGGGGTTTAGAAGACTGGGTATATAACACTTGTTTGACCTGTTAATGGTACTTTTTTGGCTTCTGATGTATGAGAGCCTATAGTACCCTTTCATTGTCATTGTGTCGTAATGAACAACCTTTGAATTCCTTAAAACATTTTGTGTTTTCCATGGAAGAAAGTCATGATGTTGGAACTACACAGTCGGACGAGTAAATGGGATTATTCAATTTTGGGTTAACTCTTAATTGTGTGCTTGATTTGAAAGTAAGCTGTAATAATGTTGATCTGCACCCTGATTCTTTTTTGAGAATGCTCTTTTCTTCATAAAGTTTCAGCTTTGCCTGGAGGACACTCTGTTAGTGATGTTTGATAGCATGTATTGCAGATCTTTGAGGCTGCGGTCAGCTTGCCTTGTATCATAGTGCTTAAAGCCTTAAGATCACGTAGTGTCATTACACGGATTGGCAAGCAGTTCTAGAAAACCACACGTTCGTGTCATATATATCTGGTGTTTGCTTGTGGACACCAGACAGTGAGGATGCCTCTCCACCCTCTGGCGCCATGACATCTCCTGTATCTTCTATGCAGAGGAGGAAGGCCTTTCTCTGTCGACTCCTCACGCTTCATCAAAGCACTACAGTAAAATCTCCACGGTCTGCATGAGCATAAACTGTGGTCGCTTTTGAGCCATTTTGACTTGTAAATAAAATAGTTTTACAAACCTTCTGTGCTTTTGAATGTGTTTTTATCAACCAAATCTGTCTTTCTTACAGGAGGAAGTATGTGATTAACCTGGATTTCTGGGGGATTTTTTTTTTAAATAATACATTTACATTTCATTTGGTCGTTCAATACATATGTCCACTTGCCTTTTACAGCTCCCACAATTTAAAAATGGCATCGCAAAGATTTACACTTAAATTGGTTCTGCTCGTATTTTGTGAATGAGGCCCATAAAATGTATCAGGGTTGTTGTTATGTAAGCAGATTATATTTGTATACTGCTCAAAAACATTCTTATATCACATATTAGATCTTATATCACACATTAGATCTCTATGCACAAAAAAATCTAGGTAAAATTCATGTGTTGATGGTTTTGGCTTTTATTGACCATTGTCACATTATTTTGTTTCCATGTGCAAAGTGTCAATTTCTATCTTGTTTTATTCATAGAGTTAATATGTGATTTAAGTGTTTCCTTTATTTGTTTGAGCGGTATATGTTTTTGTGACCCTATTCACATCAAATTAAATATTATATATATATTATTCAAAAAAATCTGTGATTAAAAGAGTTCATTTTTTACAGCTTTTAATGTTATTCACTTGTTACACCTTAAATGCAAAAATGAAATTCATATCAGACAATAATAATCTGAAAAACATATCTAGACCATGTATGTATGTCATTGGGTTTACTTTAAAATGACATGAAGCTTAATTTTATTTGCAACAAAAATGTCCTATTCAATAAGTTAAAGACATATCAAGAGTGAAAGAGAGATAGTTCACACAAAAATAACAAATTCTGTCATTTGTTCACCCTCATGTCATATAAGACCTGTCTGAATTTTTTGTGGGACACAAAGAAGCAGGGATGTGCACAGACATTTTGAGGGGCATGGGCTCAAGTGGAAAAAATGGCACTTCTCATATTTGTTTTAATTTTTTCCAAACAAAATGTTAAATATATTAAAATAACTATTTATATAAATCCCTCACACTCACCCAATTGTTTCATGTTCCGACAATGGTCTTCTGTAGAATTCACAAATTTTATCACAAGAACAGGCAACAACAAAGTAAATTAAGCCACAATGTGTATGTTTTTTATGCTAAAGTTTCAAGTATATATTTAGGATAAATGACTGCACAAAGGAAAATGACATATTTTCACTAATAATTTATATATATATAATATAATTTATTTTGCACAAGCCAATAAACTGTTTTAAAGGAGTCATATTGCATGGCTAAAAGGAATATTATTGTTTGTTTTAGATGTAACGCAATGTGTATACACCATTTAAAGTTGAAAAAACGTTGTATTTTTCACATACCGTGCATGTTTGTATCTCCTCTTTGCCTTGCACCTCTCTGAAACGCGCTGATTTTTTACAAAGCTCATGGCTCTGAAAAGCGAGGTGTGCTATGATTGGCCAGTTCACCAGTGCGTAGTGATTGGTCAAATACTGCAAGCATTTCACGGAAATGTAACGTCTCTCATATTCGGAACGTCAGGTTCCAAAGCAATTGTACTGACAGACGATACAATGAGATTTACAATTACGCCCACCTTAACTACGTGTAGATTTGGGCCGTCTTAGTCAAATCATGTTACGAAGTTATGTAGATTCGCTGGGGTGTGGTTACATGAGGCGTTTCAGGCAAGTCTGGTTGAGCATTCGCTTTTAGATAGAATGCATATTTTGTTCCCACACTTTCATTTGTGCAATTTTACGTGTCTAATAAATGCATGGGCAACTTATAACACACAAAAAACACGTACTTCCGCTATATGACCCCTTTAATTATTGTGCTGTTATTGGGACACCAACAATGAACTTCACACTAAACTGAAAAAGGCAGTAGGTGCTAATTTGTTATTTTACAGCACAAAAACCTGCAAAATTAATTAAAACACACTGCAAAAAATGATTGACAAAATACAAAAATACAGCAGCTTAACTAATTATTATTATTATTAATATTATTATTGTTGCCATAATTACACGTACTGTACCACGCACACACACACTGATGGTGGCAAGAACTTTGTTTCACATTTGAGGGAGGGCTGTTTAGATCTATCAGTGCATACACACAGAGGCGTATTAAGACCTCATGGTGCCCCTGGGCAACAGCATCAGAGGTGCCCCCCATCAACCCACCTACCCACACGCAAGAATCCACTCATTAAAAGATTTACATTTACATTTATGCATTTGGCAGACGCTTTTATCCAAAGCGACTTACATTGCTTTATCCTATACATTTATACATAGGCATGTGCAATCCCTGGGATCGAACCCACAACCTTGCGTTGTTAACGCAATGCTCTTACCACTGAGCTCTTACCACTGAGGTACAGGAAAGCTGATTTATTAAAAGATTTTATAAGAATAAAACTCTGCAATTTACAATATACTATTTTACAATAATTACACATTAACATGACACTTTTGTAGAATAGAACACAAAAAACAACACTTTTCCATTAAGTATTTTTAACAGTTAGGTCTACTGTAGTTACATTTCAGGTTTTGATGTAGTGAAAAAAAATCACTAACATTTTTTTAACAGGTGTAAATGTTGTGCATGCCACAAAGTGGGGGTAAAGGGACACACACACACACACACTAAAAAAAAGCCGTAAAAATAGGGCACAATATACTGTATTAATATGAAGGAATTTTCCGTGTTCATTTTTACAGTTGTTTTGCCTGTATTTTACATTTTGCACTGCATTCATTTGCATTTTAGCATTAATGGAAATTTCCGTAAAATAAAGGAAAATGTACTGGTAATTTTCTGCCAGTACTTTATCTGTTTTTTTACGGGATTTTTTTTACAGTGCACTATAGTTTGCATGTATGTATTCACATTAGGGGGACAATGGGACAATGTAAAATTGTTCACCAAAGTGGCATTCACCAGATTACAATGTATAGCAAGGTTATTCATAAAAATAACATGAAACGTTATTATTTCTATTTTAACTGCTCTACAGCTATTCAAACGCTCTTTTTAAGCACAGTATGTGTATATTCTTCTTACTAAACGATCACATAAGTACTAAGATAAAAGTGTACTCCACTAAAAAGGACACATATGAATTGATTGCTATAGTGATGACCAGTGCTGGGTGTAACTACTTACTAAGTAATTAGTTACTGTAATTTAATTACTTTTCCCTTGAAAAAGTAAAGTAAGGGATTACTCTTTTTTCCCCTGTAATTTAATTACAGTTACTTCTGATGTAATTTAACTAAATACTTTGTGTAATATATGTGTGTGCAATAGTGAAATTGATATCAAAATTCAAAGTTAATCTTTAAAATCCGTGCTTTAATGTACAATTCTCACATTTGTAATACTTGTACTACTTTATGTAGTTTTATATCATTTATTTGAATGAATTAAAAGAACCGTTTCATGTCTATCCTTGAATCACTTCTTAACTAATCAAGGTTGATATAGGATATAGAAAGTAATGAGTAATAAGTAATTAAATACTTTTTGGACAGAGTAATTTGTACAGTAATCTAATTACACTACTGAATATGTAATTAGTAACTAGTAATTCATTACTTTTTCAGAGTAACTTCCCCAACACTTGTGATGACACCGTTCTTCACTTTCACTTTAAAACCCAGGTTTGGACCTTAAATAATGGCCTTACCTCCACGTACTATTAGCATACATTATCGGCACTATAACATCTTATTTCTGATGCATGCCATGTATATATACCTTTATTAATCAGTGCTAATCCCCGCATTTTTAGTCGCCGCTACAACAATGCGCTCTGCACCGTTCCCGCTTCCATCTGTTTGAAGATTAAAGTGTACACGAAAGACAACTCGCCTCATAACACTCACTTGTGATTGGCTGAATGTTAATTCACTCAAATCTATGTAACTAACCAGATAACATGGGCGGGAATGTTGGCGGAGGTGTGTCGAAAAAGTGCGGAGGACAGAACCATTTTTATCTGAAGTGGGGGCATTCCCGCACATGGTCCCTATTTAGCGCATATGCGTGACTTAAGTCATATGTACATTTATAAAAATTGTATTTTGTATTGCTGGTTTATTTGGTGCCCCTAAAGTCTTGGTGCCCCTGGGCACTCGCCCAATTGCCCATATGGTTAATCCGCCTCTGCATACACAACATATAAAATGGATAGTTATTAGATGAGGAGTATGACATCAAACTTATCAAGTTATTGTTTAAGGTGGGACACTTGGGCCCGGTTTCACAGACAAGGTTTAAAGCTAGTCCCAGACTAAAATGAATGTGTGACATGTCTTAACTGAATATAACTTGCCCAGAAATATCTTAAAATATATCAGTGCCATTGTTTTGTCTCAAGATGCACTCAAGTAATGTATTCTTATAAGGCATTTTTATAAAAGTGACATAAATATCTTAATTCAACTAAGGCATAGTCCTGGTTTAAGATAAGCTGTGTCTGTGAAACCGGGCCTTAATGTACTGTTCAAGTTTGAGATGTTGATCTATTATCTATTATTAACTAATAACTGGTGGTATGCTTTAGTTATTTTGTTTATCCTATTCATCTGAATTGCCTGACAAATGTATGCAAATTAGCACATTTTGATTACTTAATGCCTGGTTTACATATCAATGAGGCGATTCTGATGACGTCATTAATTTGACTGCGTTCAGCTGTCGTTTCTCCATCAAGTTAGCATGTATGCCAATGATATACTGCCTCAGCCTTAGCGAAACTTTAGCTATTAGCTTACTCATTAGCTCATAAGTGATGGATGTTAGCAAAACAATATTTGCAGTTTGTCTTTTGGATAATTAGGTGTGAATTCGAAAGCACACGTAGCTAGTCTGTTCATCACCACTCACCTCCACACCAAGAAGAAAAACGCTACTGGAAAGGAGGGAGGTCTTCACTTCTGTGACTCTGCATGACGTGCAAAACGTGCTACACACGCAGCTATGCTGCGCGTGCCCGCTATGTGCGGCTGCGCGCTTGTGTGGAGACGCGGTTGGGAGAAAGGCATCGGAACATTTCCCGACCTGACCCTGACATTTTCTAATTGTTTGACAAGGAAAACCGTGCACAAACAGAAACACATACGCGTACACATTCATATATCCAATTATAAAAAAAATCCCAGAAAAGGGCACTTTGTCTCGAGGAAGAAAATGGGCCTGGGCTCAAGCCCCCAAAGCACCCCCCTCTGCACGTGCCTGCAAAGAAGATATTTTGAGGAAATGTCTCAGTGGTTTTGTGTCTATTCATAGAGGGGTCCAATGTTATCTGTTGTGTACAAAAGGTTCTTCAAATAAAGAAAAAGGTGTGTAGCAAAATATTTTATGCGTTGCTTTATTATTATAATTATTCAATACTTTACTTTGCTTAAAGGGGTACCAAAAATGAAAATTATGTTACCCTCAAGTTGTTCCAGACCTGTATAAATTTATTTGCTCTGTTTAAGGCAAAGAAAGATATGCTATTTGGAATAGCAATTTTCAGTTCTGGGACATCATTGACTACCATAGTAGAATTATATATATACTGTATATGAACACAAAATGAGATATTTTGAAGAATTTATGAAAATAAACAGTTCTGTGACACCTTTGACTGTCATTTTATTTTTTCCTGGTAGTCAATGATGACCCAGAATTGAAAATTGCTAACATTCTTCGAAACATCTTCCTTGTGTTCAGCAGAACAAAGTAATTTATATAGGTTTGGAACAACTTGTGGGTGAGTAAATGATGACAGAATTGTTATTTTTGGGTGAACTATCACTTTAAATGAAATAATCAGACCCCCTTTTGCATGCTATAGAATTTTAAACCACAGTTGCCTTCGGCTTGCTCAGCAAAATATGCAAATATAATTTTAACTAAATATAATTTTTTGATGCTTCAAGTGAAGCTGTTCAATTGACATCTATAGTATATTAAGTTAATTTAATAAAATTAATGACAGGTGGAATGCTAGTATGTAATGGTGTACTGATTTCCACTAGTGCACACTTTCGTGTCAATTGTATTACTATATTATATTATATTATTATATTATATCATATTACACTACATTTCATCATTACAACGGGGGGCCACAGTTTTATAACAATTTATGATTTATAATTAATATCCTTCAGGCAGCTGCTCATTTGCTTATTAATTAAAATAATAACAGATTTATGATGGTGTGCTGATGTCCACTAGAGCGCACTCTTATGTCACTTTCATTAGCTATGATATTATTTTATATGATATTAGATTAGGCTCCATGAATTCTTAAACTGAGGGCTATAGTTTTATGACATTTTATTATTTTTTTATAATATACTCCTTGTTATTTAACATTTAGAAAATAAGACTACCAACCCACCAATGATTCATTGTAAAACCATTGTATGTACGATTTATTATTATCAGGTGGGATGTTTGCGATGGTGTTCAGATGTCCACTAGAGCGCACTCTCGCGCTATTTTTTCTTTTTCGGAAATGGCAACCGTGTTTTCATTGACTCATTCTGTGCATTGATCGCGACAGAGACACGCCATAAACAGGATCAGATTGTCGAGCAGCACACGATCGGACGCTGTCCTCATGACATTCTCCCAAACGGGCTACACTGGGTGAGATCTACTGGTGAAATCGTGATCGCACCGATCGGAAGTTTAACTGACTGTGATTGTGCGACCATTATCATGGCTGCGTCTGAATTATATACGAAGGTAAAGTCACATACTCAGCATCTCATCCCTGCATCTTATCGTGCGGGCATTATGTGCTAATGTTAAAAGACTGTAAAATCAACGCGGTTTCGAGGTTCAGATGTAATGTTAGTGCATGCATTTGAAGCTTAAATTATTGCTGCTGATGCTGTATTCATGAGTACATTGAGCATGTTGTCATTATTGCCCTCTGATGCTTTGAATGAATGAATAGATGCACGTTATTGCATTTTCCTGATGGAGATATATAGTATATTTCTCTCCATTTATGTGCTTCAGTGTTTCGTTTGTCTGAAGAGATAAATGTAAAATAATGAAGCAATTTGCCCTTTAACAATGGTATCAAGAAATGCGAAATATTACCCTATTATTACAATAATAATACCCTAGCAATACTGGTCACAATGCAGATTTTGTGGACTAGATAGAAACAGCCAAGATTCAGTAATGGACAGGCAAGCAGACGTTTTCAAAGGCCTTTGATTTATTGATATGGGTCACAGAGTGAGGTGATGGCTGACCGCAGAGAGTCAGTGGGATGCGGGCGGTGCTGATGCGAGCATCACTTCCCGCATGGGATGATGCGACCAGCTCTGGTGCTGATGCGAGCACCATGTTAGAGATGCTGGCATCATCCCATGCAATGCTGCGTTGTTTTCAGTCCTCTGCTGCGGCCTGTAGGCCGGTCTGCTCACATCAAGGCGTGTCTCTTTGGGAAAAAAAAAAATCACAATATAGTTGCGTAGCAGCCGAGACATGACATCATCACAGATATGTGGTCGTAATAATCTCTGACAATGGTTGGACGGTTGTACCGAAGAGAGGGGAGTGGAGTGATGGAGAAGGCCCACCCATCCCCCATGATGCAGCTGTCCTATTGTAAATGCAGATCTCTTTGAATGCTGCTAGTGCAAAGAGCAGTTATTCAGATCAGGTCTTACACATGTACAGCATGATCTCAGGGCTTAACAAGGGGTTACAGAAGACCAAATGAGAAGATCAAATTAATATCTGTGGAGTTTTTGTGCCTGAAGATCTAACTACATATGATGACAAGATGCTTTTATTTTGCTTCTTACAAATGTAGTACACGACGTTCAGAATTTCTTAGTATTGTTTGCCAGATTCTTTTTAGCTTTATTGACCGCATAGAGTTCAGAATATTGTGATTTTGCTCTTAGTTTATCTGGTTTATGCAACAATTCAATTAAATTCAAATTTATTTATATAGCGCTTTTCACAATGTGCATTGTTCCAAAGCAGCTTTACAGAAGAAAATAAGAAAAACAGAAAAACACAGAAGTGGTAAAACACAGCACAGTGCATGGTGTTTATAGAACAAGCAAGATCATTCTAATAAATAATATCTAATAAATGCAGTCTCCCGGTGAGCAAGCCAACAATGCCCTGTGGCGAGGAACCCAAACTCCAATTATAAATAAATGGAGAAAAAAGTCTCAGTCGGGAGGGCCAGGTCTCCTCTGACATGTCACATCTGCACTCAGTGACTTTGATTAAAAGTTACTGAGTAAATGTTTATGAAGAATAGGGAGAGTTTATTAGTTGTGATTTAGGAAGTTTCATTTGTTGAAACTGTTTGGGTCTAATTTGTCTTTTTTTTAATTTTTTTATCGATATCAGGCAACAGAGGAATGTTATAAGCAGGGAAAATAATAATGGCATAACGTAACTGAGTGCAGCTATAACTTCAAACTGCTGTCATGTGATGTAAGTTTAGCATTTAATACTAATAATTGTAAATTTAGCATTAATGTGACAAGTAGTCCGTCCCCGCACTTTGCTCTTGGGTGTAGATGGAAGTCTGCCCTATGAATTAGTATCAACCATCGCCCCACAAGAAAAGCTACAGTGTTTTAAACCTATAAAACAGGAAGATTTAATTAAACTTATTGCAACATCTAAACCTACAACATGCTTATTAGACCCCATACCAACCAAATTATTAAAAGAGTTTCTACCTGTTGCAATTGAGCCCATTCAAAACATTATCAACTCTTCTATTAATCTAGGCCATGTCCCAGGACCCTTTAAACTTGCCGTCATTAAGCCTCTTATCAAGAAACCAATCTTAGACCCCAGTGAACTAGGAAGCTAAAGACCGATTTCAAATCTCCCTTACCTGTCTAACATACTAGAAAAAGTAGTGTCCACTCAGTTGTGCTCTTTCTTACAAAATAATGACATACACGAAAAATTTCAGTCAGGCTTTAGACCACATCATAGCACTGAAACTGCGCTTGTTAAAATTAAAAACGACCTTCTTATAGCATCAGATAAAGGCAACATCTCACTCCTAGTCTTGCTTGACCTTAGTGCTGTGTTCAATACTGTAGACCATAACATACTTTTAGATCACTTACACAATTATACCGGTATTCAGGGACAGGCACTACAATGGTTCAGATCTTACTTATCTGACAGATATTAATTTATCCATTTAAATGGGGAATCGTCAAATCTAACGTAAATAAATTATGGATTACCTCAGGGATCGGTTTTAGGACCCTTGCTATTCTCCATATACATGCTGCCCCTTGGCAACATTATTAGAAAACATGGAATTAGTTTCCACTGTTATGCAGATGATACTCGGCTATATACCTCATCAAGACCAGATTATTCCTTTCAGCTATCTAAATTGACAGAATGCATGTATGCTGCAACAGGCAAACAAAGCACTATTAAAATGATTCTGAATGTCATGATCTCATGTCTGCATGTTTCATTGGCAGTCTGCAGACAGCATGAGGTTTTGTATCTTCCCTTGAAGGTCACAACATCCTGTAGGTCATAGTCACAGTTTACTTGTGTTTTCAGGCAACCCTGAGAACACGCTGCTCTTTGTGTGTTTCTGCGGATAAAACTGCATTGATGCAGGGAAGGGTCTGTTCTTTCACTAGCGTCACAGAAATCTGCTGCTGGTGGAACTTCCTGCAAGTTTGCCAGGTCATTATTATAGATAAATCTGAATACTTTTCATATATGTGCATTCTCCAAATTCAGCCCCTTTAAAGCATGTTAGAATGCCAGACTATGTTTTTAGTAGTCACATCATTTTGGGAAAAGAGCATGAATAAAAAATGACCTCATTCTTTTTAAGCAGTTATCTGAAACATTATTTTTTGTTTTGCCCACGACTTATTGCCAACATGTGCATTTCATTGCTAGGAGGGAAATAAGGTCTTTACCCAGGTGCAGACAGTGGTGAGCGGGGAAACAAAGACTTTTAAACAATAAAACACAAAACAAAACCCACGAGGGGGCAAAACAACAATTACAGGGGAATGATAACTAAGACACGACAGAACATAGACTACTGAAACTGGACTAAACTAAAACACACTTGACAAGAACTATAACTCTACAATATACTACGACTTGACTTGACTTGACCAGATAATCCTTAGAACAAACAGAAATGAAACGTCCTACATGGAGTACATGCAAACAAGCAAAACGAACCAGCACACGGCAGCAAACACGAGGGCATTAAATAGGAAACCAAATCAAGAGGGGAACAGGTGCGGGGCATGAAATCATTAAGAATCAATAATGAGGAAACGAGAGGGGCGGGGCCATATACGAGACCGGAGAGAGCGCATATTAAGTTGTGACAGACAATAATATGCTTCTCTCCACACAAAACATGAGGCTCTGTCATGATCCTGCCACCAGACCAAGAAAGACATGACATGATGAGGCAGAATCATGACAGAAGCCCCTCCCCTAAGGAGCGACATCCTGGCGCTCATCAAGGAGACAAACAAGACAAGACAGACTGTGACAGTGACATAACCCAACAAGACATGGTAAACAATAACAAGGGCAGACACAAATTAATTACAAATGGGTAGGGGTGGAATAATAAAAATAACAAACAAGGGAGGGGAGGTGGGGGAACAACAGAGTCTAAGGGGGGAAGTCCAAATAGGTTGGTCCTAGGTGGGGGAGACTTAGTCCTGGGGGGGGGTTGCTCGGGAGCGCGGAGTCCTGGGGGACTTGACTGAAGGGCTTGGGGTGAATAAAGTCAAATGCCGGCTGTGCTGGTGCTGAAGCCGTGGGGAAAGCCGTCCGTGCCGGCGCTGAAGCCGTGGGGAAAGCCAGCCGTGCCGGCACTGAAGCCACAGGGGAAGCCAGCCGTGCTGGCGCTGTGGCTTGGGGTGCCGGCTGGACAGTACAGGGTGCTGGCTGGACAGGAAAGGGTGCTGGCTGGACAGGACAGGGTGCCGGTTGGATCACCGGCTGGGACACTGGCTGAGTCCCCGGCTGGACTGCCGGCTGAGTCCCCGGCTGCCGGCTGGTTCACCGGCGCTGAGGTCTGGGGTGCCGGCTGGACCGGCGCTGAGGCTTGGGGTGCCGGCTGGACCGGCGCCGTTCTCCGCCGACTCTTTCTCCTGGACCGGGACCAAGAAAGACATGACATGATGAGGCAGGATCATGACACATGTCATTCCAAACTTATGTCTTTCTTCTGAAGAGAAAAATAACTTATTTTTAAGAATAAATAATAATTGTTGGTAACCAAACAACACTGGCCCTTATTGAATTCAATTGCACACAAAACCACTGAGGCAACTTCTTATGTGTTCCAAAAAAAGAAAGAGACATATAAAGGTTTTGAACAACATGATTTTTTTGTGAACTGTTCCTTTAACTGCAGTTCACGGCTCAAGGCTGCATCCTAATGTAGCTTCTGTTCCCATGAGTTCTCTCTCCTGTTGATTCTGCTCAATGGCCATCCCTCCTGCAGTTTTTATGTGTTTTGCAGAATGATGTAATTTTAAAGAATTCTACTGTTGCTGGTCATCATGTGACATAGGAAGTTCTGAGAACAGAAGACAGAACAGACAACAGTGCTTAAAAAACTCAGCTGACTGGAGCATTGGCTGTTCGGAAGAGCATCGTCATAGTTATTATCATTATATATCCGACCAGATCAGGGATCCAATCAGATGCATTGAACAATCCCCAGCGTATTTCACAACTGAAGACGGACAGATGTGATTTTTTAACTAGAGCAGTTAATGCTTTAAACATGAACCAGGAGTTGGATTTTATGTTCATTAAAGTAAGTACTGGTGTTAATGTTGCTCTTTTGATCGTCTTTGATCGCAGTATTCTTGTACTTTCTTTTGAAAGTTGAGAACTATTTTTTTTTAATGAAAATATATGATTGTTGTGATATTATATCATGACCTTCTTTAAGAGAAGAACTGCTCATGATTTTGCTTTTGTATAAACTATTTTTTTAAGTCAGAAAGGAAACTCAGAAATTCAGAAAAAAAGTGATGGTAAATAGTGATGATTTTCATGATTTGGTGAGGAGGGCTTTTGACTGTTCTCTATCACTGTTCTCTTTGATTTGGTAAGAAACTTCAGTTTTTCTTTATTTCTTTTTAGTGGAATAATATGCATAAAATACTTTTGCAACGTTCTGCTCATGTGTGACAGACAGCACATTTTGTCAATTATTTTGCTATTATTTGATCTAGTTTTATGTCACCGTATTACTTAAGATGCTGCCTGAAATGTATGTACTTTTAAAATCTCATTGCAGGTCAGTGTAAACATGAAGTAGCAAAAGTACCTGTTTTTCCTTATTAATTCTAACAAATTTTATCCTTCGGTCTTAAAGTGATAGTTCACCCAAAAAGCAAAATTCCGTCATAATTTACTCACCTTCGAGTTGTTCCAAATCTGTATAAATTTCTTTGTTCTGATGAACACAGAGAAAGATATTTGGAAGAATGCTTATAACTAAACAGATCTTGTCCCCCATTGACTCCCATAGTAGGAAAAAATACAATTTCAAAAGTGCCCCAGAACGGTTTGCTGTCCTACATTTTTTAAAATGACTTTTGTGTTCAACAGAACAGCAAAAAATTGATATAAAGTTTGTCCTACTATTGGAGTCAATGGGGAGCAAGATCTGTTTAGTTATAAGCATTCTTCCAAATGTCTTTCTCTGTGTTCATCAGAACAAAGAAATGTATACACATTTGGAACAACTCGAAGGTGAGTAAAAAACTGAATTTTCATTTTTGAGTGAGCTATCACTTCAATGTTGATTTTTAAAAAGCACGGACATGTTTAACTTGTACCTTTCCTATGCATCAGTGTGAAGTGATGGAGATTGAATTGTGAAATGATTGTGTTAATAAGGGTGATGATCAGTGGCCTGTGTAAAATGGACCATAGTGTCACATCATTGGGTTTTATGATCCGTGTGAGTGTCTCATCTCCATTTAATTCCACTGAATTTATTCTTGCGTCGTTTCACTTGAATGAGATCCACTATTGGCTGTGGTCATTCTTCATGACGTGAATTGACTGAATCGACGAGGAAAGGCATCTCTGGTCCAGAAATTTATAAGACACATACTTTTGGCAACTGTAAGTGAACATAAAAGTAGTTGTTTTTCCAGTTTTTGGCTTTTGTTGGATTATGTAGTTTTTTTGGCAAGTGTGTTCAAGAGCTGGTCTGTAGTACTGCCTGATTAATCGCACTTTAACCGTGATAAAGATTTCTGCCTCCCACGAATAATTGACCATAATTGTCTTTATTGGCTGGAAAGTGTAATAAATAATTAAAAATGTTCTAAACTGCCTGAATAATCATTATTATTAATCGTGATTTCAATTTTGATCAAAATAATTGTGATTTTCATTTGACCCTTTATCGTGCAGCCCTTGAAGTATGCATAATGGGTGAAGAGTTTGCTTGTGAATGTAGACTCTGAGAAACAGCAGATTTTCACATGAGCGTCTGTCATGTGATGGTCTGTTCTGCTCTCTCTCTCTCCATCTCCTGGTTTTCTCCCTAAGGTCAAATCCTTAGGGATACTGTAACATTCAATAGCTCACAGTGACATGATGAATTTGTTTAATTTACTCATGATAGGCATTCCAGACAGACGTGTAATAAGATTTTCAGACTGTTTCTTACACAAAGCTTTTCTATGGCTTTGAGTGGAGATGGATGCCATGACATTCTACTAAATATCTTTTGAATTCCACCGAGGAAAGAAAGTCATGCAGCTTTGAATCATGAAATGCAGCTCAGTCACACAGACCGCAGGCAGCTGACTTATCGACATACTCTTGAAAATAAATGTTCTTTTTCATTTTTTTGTTAGGTTAGGGTGTTTGGTTCCATAAAGAACATTTAAGGTCCATTACACTTTCCTATTACACTAACGGTTCTTGATAACGAAAAGAGGGTTTTAAGACTAAGGGCCAGATTTACTAAACAGGGCAAATTACTGGTCATTTCTGCGGGTGATTTACTGACAAGGCGCACATTAAAAAACACAGTTGCAATATCTCATTCCCACAATGACCAGTCTACTAAGAGCAGAGCAAATTAGTGCAGGGTTTAAGACATGCTTTTTTCTGGCGTTAAATAAATCAAATACCAGTAATTTCAGGAGCGCAAACCTTCGTAAATCACATTGGGTGTGATTCATTTAAATGAATTACACTCCTCCCATAAATTTTGCATCTGAAAGGGAAACTCCAACAAATAAGGTCAGCTGCAAAAATAGCTGTGTCCACGCCAGAGGTGGACAGTAACGAAGTAAATTTACCTGAGTACTGTACTTAACTACACTTTTTGAGTATCTGTACTTTACTTGAGTATTATTTTTCTGAGTACTTGTAATTTAACTTCACTACATTTGAAAGACAAATATCATACTTTTTACTCCACTACATTTATAAAAAGGTCCAAAAGTAGAAAATGGTTTCTATGCAGCGGGGTTTCCTGTGTGCCCAATATATCTGGCTTGCGGTCTGCGAGGACCTTTCACTGTTGCCAAGTATTTCAGTTTTTCTATACTCGCGGTTTTCCGGCAAGCTTTGAATGGCCATTTGGCAGATTTTTTTACGCAAATCTGGCAACTCTGGGATCTTCCCCCCTAAACTAATGTAAACGTAGGCGCTGCTACACTGTTGATAGCGCTCTAAAAAGGCAAATAGAACAATAAAAGAGGAAAAAGGCACATGTTAAAGTGTGGTGTAATCATCTGTGGGTTACGATCAGTCAATGATCGTAGAAACATTGTCATGAAAATGATCGGCATAACGGCTAAACGGTAAATAAGCATCACTTACACCTTGAGCTACACGTGCGTGTTAACTTCTGATCTGCTGCTATATCATTTAAAGCGATTTGGAAAATGAATGATGGTTTTACTGAAGTAACTATAGTTGAAGTATTCCTGTTGAAATAAAAACTATAGAACCCTGCCTAAAATACAACATAAAATGTAATGGATTTAATGGTTATAATGGGAATTGTACTATGGATACTTGTTGTCTACTTGCATGTGATGGATTCTATTGATGGGATGGTAAATCCTATTGGAATAAAACCCAAAACACACTACAAAGAGGAATTTAATGTAAAAATATCATTCTAATTCAAACATTAATTGTTTTTTTCCTCAGGGATGGTATTTGCAGTAAAACCACAGTTTCCACATATTTACCATTTTCTATATATAGGAACCATACTCTAATTAATAATCTTTAGTAAAACCACAGCAACTAAAAATACCATAGTTTCATTATACTAGCTATAGTTTATGTTTGTAGTTAAATTATGGTAATACAAATGGTAATAAATCCAACAAACACATGGCTTCTACACGTTACTATTTACAAGAACCTTACTACTTACTGGTAAATTGCTGCTAAAACTGGTAAAGGAAATATACAAAATAAAAGAACACTGCTCATAAATACATATAGGCCTAGGGGGCTAATGAGGATAATTAGGCTAAATGATAATACAGGATTATATCTAAACTAAACATACTATATGTGCTAAACATATAAAGCTCTTAAAGGAGTTGCTCACTGCAAAATTTGCCCCCACTGACTTTCCATAGTAGGAATAAAAATTACTATGGAAAGTCAATGGGGGCAAATTTTGAAGTGAACTACTCATTTAATACAACTGATACTGTGAGCTACTCAATGTATTCAGTAGGTTTCTTCAAAGGCATAAGGTATACAACAATAAAACAATGCACAACTGACATAAAGGAAATGTACTTTTAATACTTGAGTACTTTTAAAAGCACGTACTTCTGTACTTTTACTCAAGTAAGAATCTGTCTTTACAACTTTTACTTGTAGTAGAGTAATATTTGACCAGTAGTATCTGTACTTTCACTCAAGTAAGGAAGTTGTGTACTTCGTCCACCTCTGGTCCACGCCTTTTCAGCGCTTATTTTCACTGTGTCACTGTTAGTAAATCTGTCCATAAATGTTTTTGGAAACTCTTTTTTGCACCTTTGTGTTTAAAAGTATATAACTGCTGTCCTTCTGAAACCTTGTATCTCCATATTTCGTGATTTTTATTTCTTGCCATAAATCATTATTATTAGTCACTATTCATGTTTGGCACTGGGTTTTGCAAATATCTAATCAATAAAAAGTATTAAAAAGTGCTTCTCAACTTTGACAATACAGTGTTTAGTGATTTAAAAAGTACAGCGTTTTTTTTTTTCATTTCCTGAAAATTTTGGACATCCGAGGTTTCGGAAGGACATCATCGATATAGAGTTGGAAGTTCTACTTTTCTGTAAGTTTCTAAGTACCGTTCTAAGTTTCTGCTTTATGCATCAATAAAGAACGGTATCAGGGCTTTTTTTGTGTGATTTTTTTTTTTGACATTTAGCATCATCAGGATAGAGGGTTTTTGGTGGAGGTGGAGTGGAGGATCCTTGCCCGAGTTGCCCCTGTTGGCAACATCAGTTTAGACCGGGGCATATCAGTCAGCCAGTCTGATGGGTCTGTGGACCATTTCACAAGATGTAAACAAAACTGGTACAGAAACACTTCCTGTTTCAGTTTTTCCACATATATTAAGTCTTAAAGATGTTAATTTAAAATGAAATGTTTTTTTTGTAATATTTTGTAATACATTTGGGTGGTTTTAAAAAAAATAAAACAGTAAGTGCTCCTGGACCAATGTTGTTTGCATCTAGCAAAATGGCCTATATTTTATACCTTTAGGCCTGCTACACATGAGACCACTGCAGTGGTGGTCCACTTTAAGTCAATGGTTAAGTACAGATGCAGCTGTACCTCTCAACTGTGGAAGATATAAATAACTAGATGCCGCATTAGCATCTGTTTCTATGGGCAGTTGCTCCGTCTGGTTGTCTAAATCACCAGGATGGCTCCACGTTTGCTGTGTTCGCATCTCCTGTTTGAGTTGCTTTTATAATTCAGGGAGTTCAAACGTGGTGCTAGATAGACATCCTGTCAAGGCAGGCCTGGGAAATGAAGATACCACCCACAGGTGGTGGAGTTCTTTATCAGATTATAATCCGAAGGTGCCTTCTTCCACCACTCAGTCTGTGATGCTTCAAGCTTTCTTTTTTCTGGCCAAAGCAAATAAGGCTTCATTTATTGTGTCCAGACTTGGCTTTTAGGATTAATGTAAATCTCTGGGTGCAGTGGCATAACTTCATTCAACTGAAGCAATGGGTCAGGGATGTGACCTCTCTGGGCTGTGAGGCACGTGGGTTGCCTTTGCCTTTATGTGTCAGGGGGGCGCACTCCTTCTGGAAGTGTGGCCTCATCTAAGGATTTAGGGTGCATCTTTGACTTGATTTAGCACAAATCTCTGTTTGTCATCGAGAGGACAAATGAAGAGAGAGAACAACACTACAGTAGAGGAAAAGAAGTTGTGACTTCTGAGTCGAGAGGCTTAATTCTGTAATCTCTGTTTGGCTGTGAAATGATTTATAAACCTTGTGTAAAGCACTCGTCCCATCCTCTCCCCCTCTTACACACATAGTTAGTCCATTAACAGAATGTTGTCCTTGTTGAGTCCTGGTAAATGTAGGCAGTGCACAGTGTCTGAATTTCCTTGTTTGTAACATTATGCAAGTAATCTATTGTGATACAATTTAGGGCTGATTTAAATTCAATTTATCAATTCAAATCATTTCAAAATAAATGCATTAAGATGTAACACTCAAGAGACATTTTTGAGTATAGTTCATAGTTGTCTTAATTGTTGTTATCATTTTATTTATTATAATTATTGGTATTGTTTTTATTTACGCTTATAAATGTTTTAAATTAAAACTGACAAATCAGAATCAGGAAAAACATTGTGAATTTGTCTAACTAGTTGAGATGTAGTGAAAGAATGAGTATGTCATTTTTTTAATTGTTTTCATCATTTTACATAATTGTTTTTATTTTACACATTGCAACAAATGATAACATTTCATATTACTGCAATATACAATACAAACTACTTTAAAAACAATTCCACAATGTGCTATATTTTCTATATCTGTTAATACAGGGTTTTCCATATGGCAGATTATTGTTGTACATTAAGGTTTTTACATTTACATTTTGAATAAACCTGTAACATTTCTTTGCAATTTAACTTTTTTTGTTATGGAAACAACTTCTATGTACAGTGTACCAACTCACAAACCAATGCAATTACTGAACCCCCGTTTTGGAAACCCTGGCGTATAGTTAATGATGTGGCCTGGATGGCAGTGTTGATAAAGCCGAGCTGGAGATCATTGTTGCATTTGAATGAAAAGATAACTGAGATTGAGATGATACACCATGTGAGATCAGGTTAATAGCTGTAAACTTTAGAGATGCAGTTCACCCGGTTAGGATTAGCCTCATCTAAACCTGGGTTAATTCCAAGGGCTTCTCTCCCTGGATAACCCATGATTCACAATGCATGAGTGCACCTTCACATTGACTCTCATACACACAAATATTGTTAATTACATTTATTGTTACTCTGACTATATTCCAGATTACATAATAATATAAATTATTCAGATTATTGTTTAAGATTTCTTCAGTTAAATGTAGATTTGAACTGTTAGCTGTCCTGTACTTTGTACCTTATTCGTATCATAAAAAGAACCGGAAACACATTCCATTCAAAAGTGACCAAGCTTAGTTTAAACTAAAGTGGGTTGAACTGTTGCCATCAATGTTTTTTATTCACATCCAACAGATACCTGAACATTGCAATGATCATCACCGGTCATTTTGGAATGACAATGTGGGCGACTCATACCTGCAGTTAATGTGGTTGTTTCTAACGAAACATAACATGAATTTTGTTTATAAGAGTGGAGTGTTTTTGTGCCATATGTATGTTTGCACTTAATATACCACACGCTTTCATTGACGTCGCTGGGTCAGATGTGTGTGTGTTCTCAAGATGCTGAATCATGTGCTTGTGTCACATGAGGATTATCTTCTCCACACATACACACACACTCTGATTTCACGCCGACCCGTAATCCTCAGTCTGCTGGCGTTATTGATGATGATACTCACTGAGTCTTAATGTAACCTGTAAAAGAGATAGAAGAGTGTGTCTGCAGTAGCGACCGTGTGTGTGTGTGTGTTGAGGTGCTATTTTTACCCTCTCGTCTTGCTCCCGTGTCACTGTTGCTAGGAGCTCAATTCTGGGACGGTCTCCTCCAGAGACTCGTGTTAAACACTGCGTCCTTGATTGTTTGTTTCAATGCTGTAGTGATTTTTTAGGCTTTGCCCACTAACTGTCAATCGTGACTTCGTGTTTGGTTGATTAAAGCATTGCATAGAGTGCGCTACGTTCACGTTTTATTTCATTATTGGGATTTCTTAAGTGTCAACATCTCTGAGCAGCAGTTAAATAAGGAAATGAGAGCATAATGGATAGAGTGACAGTGAGGCGAATACAGAATGCTGCACAAGTAAAAACATGATAAAAGTCATTCAACATTTGTTTCCATTTAAAATACACATATAGTCTTTTCATGTACAATTCTGTTTTCCTTTTCAACACAGTCCAAACATCCAACACAATTTTTTCCTTTTTAGCAGATAAAAATAGATTTTCACCGTTTTATTTCAGGCTGATGCATAAACCCCGCATTCTTCAGTGTAGTTCCTCCCTCTGTATTGTTACATCACCCTCGACATTCTCACACTGCAACAAATCTCTATGGTAATGCAGTGTATTTTAGAAATGCATATTAACTAAGAGTTTATTTTCATTTAAAATGAAACCTATTTATTCTTATTTGAAGGTGTTTGCATTAAGGTGTGAAATTGATTTTGTAGACAAAAATAGAATTGTTGAAAGACACAATATTAGCTTCTTTCATTACAAAAGTACATTTTTATTTAAACGAAAGTTTTGTATCATCTGGATTATTGGCTTGATTTCTCAGATGAAATGTGCTGTTTGTTTTGTGTCATGATAGTAGTCATACTGTCTTAATTATTACGCTTGAAACCATGATTATCCTTTCAGGCTTTCGAAGCAGATCAGACAGGATAACATGGCTGTTTCCACTCGCCGTAACCTCACGCCCTTGGTTGAGTCCATGTTCAGGATGCTGCTCAGACATGCTTTGATGTGTTTACATTTTTTGTGTTACACTCTTAAATAGGGTCAATTTTAATAATAATAATTATTATTATTATTAAATAGGGTCCAGTAATGTTGTACCATATTTTGTGTCTTGCTCTGAATCTTTCATGCTTGCCTTCTGAATTCCAGTGATACTTGATGTTGGTGCTTCTTTAAATCGGCTTTTACTGGTTTTGCAGGTCTTTGTTTTACTGTCTCTACATTCTCTCAATCTTCATTTAATTCTCTGTTTAAACTAAGGTTAAATCATTTTTGTAGTTAGCGTATTAATGACAGAGATATATTAAGGAAACTTGTGTAAGTGTAAATGACGTGTTTGTGTACAGAAGACATTGTTTATTTGGTATTTGTTTTTTGTGTACAGTACGCCCGGGTTTGGATCCCGGACGTGGAGGAAGTTTGGAAGTCAGCAGAGCTCATCAAGGATTACAAACAAGGAGATGGAGTTCTGAGTCTGCAGCTGGAGGATGGAACGGTCAGTGTGTGTTTGATAAATGTTTTTTTGGGTACAGTATGCTGTACACTGAAATGCTGCCATAGTGGACCCTTTTGCTAAGATGCATCCAAGTGGCTGATCCTGTGACTTTACATAATTAACAGCACGTTTATCTTCTCTCGCATGCTAGATTTATCCAGCAAAAGGGTTGTCATGATATGTTTATTATTTCTTATAGTATGATTCCATAGCAATATCACATCACCATTTATGTTCTTTGGCTGGGTTGTGTTTTATAGAAGAGGTTACAAGTTTGTTGTACACATTCTACAAGTCAATTTACACATTGTGTTATTAATAAAAAAAGGAATATTATTAAACCAAAACAGTACTAGGCTTGAATAATGCATGTCATGTAGTCTGAGCAAGCAACACCCAACCAACATTTATTAAACGTAGCCGACGTCTACCCTGTTGCCCTGATTTACAACCAGATCTCAATACACTTTTGGAAAAGTAGAAGCCGACATTTTATTAGTAAAGGAAAAGTTCACCCACAAATGAAGTTTCTTTCATTATTGTTTTCACCGTAATGCTGTTCCAAATCTTGTAATAATAACACACAAATCATATAAACAACATAAAACAGATTGGTCTGTTGTGTTGTTGTTGTTATATTAGTGTTAAACGACAAACCAGAATATCTTCAGTGTTCAAACTCTTGTACTCTGATTTGTATTTTTCAGGAACTCGAGTACAAATTGGACCCCAAGACAAACAACCTCCCGCATCTCCGTAACCCAGATATCCTGGTGGGAGAGAACGACCTGACGGCTCTCAGCTACCTGCACGAGCCCGCCGTGTTACACAACTTGAAAGTGCGCTTCATCGATTCCAAGCTCATCTACACGTACTGCGGTAAGCACTGACTGCAGACAAAAACACAATTATTTTGTCTGAAGTGATGTAGCTTAATCACTTGTTTGTTTTTTTGATGCAGGTATCGTACTTGTCGCCATAAACCCATATGAGACGCTGCCCATTTATGGATCCGACATCATTAATGCGTACAGCGGGCAGAATATGGGCGACATGGACCCGCATATCTTCGCAGTGGCAGAGGAGGCTTATAAACAGATGGCCAGGTAGTGCTTTACAGTTGTGTATGAATGAGACACAAGTGCATTTAGCAATGCACACTCGATTTCATAAATATGTCTTGCACCTGTAGCTACAACCTTCTTCATAGTGAAGCAGCAGTTTGAAGAGAATCCTGCTGCCAGCCCTAAAAACACTTTTATAGCTACTTATTTATGTATTAACATGTCAGGTTTAATAGAACATATATTTGGAAGTCAAAAAGTTATGATGTAATCTTAAGGGTTAAGTTGGAGCACATCCACTTTAATTGTTGGTGAGAGTTGATATAGAGTATGTTATAAGACTGTATGCTATGGGCATGTATGTGAGCTGCTCGGTCTCAAGTGTGGGTTTGTAGGTCAGGACGTTACTCACTGCAGCCCAGCCAAAAATAGAGCCACCATGGTAATGTTTCTCTCTCATTTTCCTTGTCCTCTTGCTCCTTCTCCATTTTAATCAATGGATCAGTGGAAGTACAGTTCTGTGGTGTTCACATAACATGGCTAACGACACAATAAATACATACATTGTTAATTATGTTTAATACATCATTGTGACTGTTGTGCAGTAAATTGTTCAAATTTGTTCAAATCCGTTTTTTACATTAAAAAAAACAAGACAACCGAAATAGTCCCATTAGCATACGTCTTGTCATTTGAGCCAGTAAGCAACAATCTAGAAGCCGCCAGAAAACTCTGTCAACCGCCTAAAAAACATTTGAAACACCATAGCAACCAAATTATGTAATTGAACGACAGTGACATCAGATTTTTTCACGCATGACTCGTGTCAAAACTACGAATGTCTGTATAATGTTTTATAATGTTTGAATGTTTTAATGTTAATCATCTTCCATATGTGTTTTTCTTATGAAGTCACATTTTATCACGTGAGTTTCTGTGAGATTTGAAAATCGTTTAGTGTGTCCCAGGCCTAACGCAAAAACAGTAGCAGTAACAGTGGCCCCAATCCGAGCTTTCTGTTTGCCCGCTTTCCTTCTAAACCACTCCTCCTCCTGCCCAATAACAGCCAAAGCACCCTAACATTACCCTAGCAACCACCCAAACTTACATAGCAACACCCCAGGGCCCATTGAGAAAACTGCTCAGAATACCCCACCCGCATTGCACTTGCAACACTTTAGAAAACGCCCTAGCAACCATAGCCCATGAGTTTTACAAGGACAAACATCATTAACATAAAAATCATTTTTAATTACTGACTTTATAATAAAAGTCTATCTTGTCTTTTTGGTGTCATTTAGAGATGAAAGGAATCAGTCCATCATTGTGAGCGGAGAATCCGGGGCGGGTAAAACGGTCTCTGCCAAGTATGCTATGCGTTACTTTGCCACAGTCAGCGGCTCTGCCAGCGAAGCCAACGTGGAGGTGAAGGTTCTGGCATCCAACCCCATCATGGAGGTAAGCCCGATTTCCTGGATCTGCTCTGAGACTCGGGCTGTTTGTTTTTATGAAGGCCTTCAATAATACAGACGTTTCTATCTGAGAAAGCCAGAACCCTCAGGCTCATACACTAAAAGCTCTTCTCTGGTCCCGGACACGAGGGTAAAGCTGTGCCTTATTCTGCCCTTCATTTCCAGATCTTCCCAGGGCTTATTTCCCTCGGTACAGCAGCTGAGAAATCCAGTGGTGTGCGTGTCCTTGTGTGTGTTTGCGTAATTCTGCCATAAAGCTCATATGACCTTCTTTGCTGTCCACGGGTCTTAAAAACAGACACAATCACACTATTTTGCTCAAATTTATAATAGGGTTGTTCCGATACCGATACTAGTATCGGAAATTCCACCGATACCACATAAAATTCTGGTATCGTATCGGCGAGTACTTGAATCCATGTACCGATCCGATACCAATTTCTTAAACTTAAACCTAGTTATGCCCGCTAGCTTTGCTTAAAGCTGCAAATGGCACGGCTTCTTCACTGCTCAGAATGCAAACACAGAAAGTTGTGCTGTGAAGAAGAAATGAAAATGTGCTAGGGACATGCACGAATATTCGATCCGCAATAATTATTAGAAAATTAAAAATGCTATTTGAATATTTTTATTTTTCATTAAAAAAAACTGCATCACCACAGGTTTAGAAATGTCTCGTCTTATTTAACGCTTCTTCACTTCATCTGTAATGACTTTATAATGTACAGAAAATATAAAAAATAATTTGCATGTGTTCTAAATTTCTACAGTCAGATCGCAAGCTAGTTTAAATATTTTAAATTCACACATGGCGGCCTGACGGATCGCGTGTTATGCTCAGCTCACATCACCAAAAATGTTTTAAAAACTGGTGAGCCACAGAATTCGTTAACATTACATTACTTATATATAAGTTGGTATAAAAATACCAACGTAATATTAAGTTATTCGATAATTTATTTATTTATTACCATAACTTGTTCGGAGCGGTTGTTTGTTCGTTAGAAATATGTTTGGGCTAACTAATGCTGATTTCAATAACTTTAAACATTAAAATGAACATTTCACTGCAACTAATGTTAATAAATTTGGCCTTAGCATAAGACTGGTACCTTTCTCCATACCTAAAGCCTGCATTTTCATCCTAAACTAATCCGCAGGGGTGTTTGATTTAAAACGCGTTGAAATTTTTTAGTTAGGCTAATTTGATTTTATTTATTGATGTAAATGCAATGCAAAGCTAAACAAGACAGACACTGACCATGAAACGACAAAGAAAACAATATTTGGGGTGGTGATCAGCAGAATTAGTCATTCTTCCTCAAATGCCGGTCACGTAATAAACAACAAGCACTACAATGGCTCCGTCTTTGTTTTTAGGATCAAGTAACAGGAGGTATCAAGCCTGTTTACTTTATTTATTATCAACATTATAAACAATAAAGCCAGATATTCTTGTCAGATCTGGGTTTTGTTAC